>NW_027187360.1:19794218-19801923 GCF_028583685.1 Petaurus breviceps papuanus | reverse complement strand
TATCTATCTATCTATCTATCTATCTATCTATCTATCTATCTATCTATAGATAAATGATGTATATGTGATGAAAAGATAGCTAGGTGGTGAATGGATGGCCTGGAGTCAGAAAGACATCTTCCTGAGTTCAAATCTCGCCTTACTAGAAGAAGATGCATTCTAAATCCACTGTCTACTCTTACAGAAACAAAATGGCACAGTGCCAGGAATACCAGATCTATCCAAAAATATAGGGTAGCTATGAATGATGATGGAAGTTATGGGTAGCAGTGTGTTGTACTTAGGAGGGCAAAGGGAACTAGGTCCCCCTTTTTTTAGAAACTGGATCTACCTACCTCTTTCAAGGTAGAAGTACAGTGGTTAGTGCGTAACCCACCAGTGATTGACATGGGAGTTTGACATGTTCTGTTTCTGAACTGGGCTGGTTCATCCCTCCTTAGGCAGCCTGATGGCTCCCATTTCTGGGGGCTCGCCATATCGCTGTGTGTCTCAGTACAGACACATGATTGTCTTTAGTCCACTGCAACTCAAAATTCCCAAACTTGAGTTCCACTAGCATCAACCTTCTCAGTAGCAGAGATTACAGGACTGTTGTACCACCATGCTAGACTAGGGTCTTTTTTCCAAATACATTTATCTAGAGCATAAATGCGATTCCTAACCTTTTTTTGTAATTGATCCCTCTAGCAGTCTGGTTAAACCTATGGAGCCATTCTCAGAATGATTTTTTTTAAGTGCACAAAATAAAATGCATACATCAGACTTACAAAGGAAACCAAGGACTAGTAAAAAGAAAGGTGCATTTTCCTCCTTCCATCCTGGATCACAAACCATCTGAAATCTATCCACAGACCCATCCTAAGAATTCCTGATTCTTAGGTAAGCAGATCCTAGACACCTTCTGAATGCTCTAGTAATGATTAAGTGGGATCAGAAAACATGCAAGAGTTTGCAGTTTCTCTCAATTAAGGGCTACACAAAAAGATTCATCAGTTTAGTAGATTTTATCTACTTGTCTCATCTCCTCCCTCTGAGGCAGGAGGCTCAAGTCATTAAAGTTCAAGTCTGACTGAAGTCAGAGGGCCTCACTTGAGGACCTAGAGGGCCACATGTGGCCTCGAGGCTTTAGGTCCCCCACCCCTGGTCTAGGCAGACTACATTTAAATGTATAGGGTTGAATTAGGTCAAAAGAATAGGAAAGTATAGTTTAGGCTGTATAGTTAGAAAGTACAGTTTAGGTGAGAGACAAACATAAGCAAAGGTACCAAGGTTCATATTGCTCCTACCTGCGAGTCTTCTCCAAAGGGGGTCCACATTTGGGGGCAGTCTCTCTTTACCAGCTCAGGAGTGTCTCCCATTTGGTCCTGAACTTCTACTTTCTTCAGAAAGCTTTTCCAAATCAATCAACATCTCTCCCCTGAGCACGAAATTCCTACAGATCAGAGCAGAATCAACCAAGTGATACTTATTTAATTTGACAAAGTAAATAATGGTTTTCTGGAAATATTTTTAAAATTTTAATTTAATTTTTTCAATTAACAAAATCTATTTTCTCTCCTTCCCACTCCTCCCATTTTAGAAAAAAAAGAAAAAGAAAACTTATCTTACAAACATGGATAGTCAAGCAAAACAAATTTCTAGAGACATTTTAACGGGGACCTTCTGGAGATAAGAAATAATTATTTGGTATATTACATCACTTTGTATAAATCAAATAAAACTAGGTCAGAGGATATTGCTGTCAAATCTCTTTGATCTTATATATACATATACACATATACATATATGTATACATAATACATATACACACATGTATATGTGTGTATGTGTGTGCATGTGTATATATAGTTTCATAGACAAATGTTCTAAGGGTGAAAGGTGATGCTACTAAAGAACCCATGACTTGGCATCTGAAGACCAGGGTTCAAGCCCGGAATCTGCTACTTGATTAGTGAGTGATCTTGGCCAAGTTCCTCTTTATCCCTTAGTCTCAGTTTTCCCATGTGTGAAAGGAGGGTTTGAAAAATGAAGATTTCCGTGCCCCTAATGCACAGGTAACCCTGGTGGTTCCCCCCCTCCACTGTTTTTTAGCTTCCTTTTGTGTGTTGTCTTCCCCCATTAGACTGTAAGCTCCTTGAGGGCAGGGCCTTGCTTTATCTTATTTCTGTCTTCCCTGTTTAGCACAGTATCTGGTACATATTAGGTGCTTAATAAATGTTGATTTTATTGAATTGAGGGGGCTTGGACTAGATGATCTCTAAGGTTCCTCCCAGCTCTGACTCTCTATGAACATGATCAGAAATGGCTCCTTTCTCTTAAAAGGCTGATCATACTCTGTTTTAGGGTTCCTGTTTTCTTGTCTGTGTAACCTGGGCACAGCTGTCTGCCCCAACTCATAGCTAACACAACAGGTCAATGGCAGAGGCAGGATCAGTTTCTAATTCTCTCTCATGCCTGACTACAGGCTATTTCTAAGGGTGAATTAGATTATTTGTGAGACTAGCACTCTCTCCATAACTGTAGCCTGGCAGGACAAAGGAGTGAATGGAGGGTCATTATTTCCTATGGAGCAAGCCCTAAGCTCTGATCCATCCCTTTTGCCCATTTACACAGAGCCCACCCCCAAAGCTCCAGGAATCTGTCTGCTCTAAGAGGGGGCTGTCAGTGGCATGTTCTCCCACTGTCTTCTCCCCAGTAGGGCTGGCTGATAAGCTCCAGAGGCAAGGAGGAGGAGTGAATGGGAGGGAAGGCAGCTTATTAACAAGTCTGCTGCATTTGAGGGGGGAGGAAAAACAGTGACAAAATAGCTTGTGAAGGAGCAGAGGGGAGCACGTCTGTCTCACCCAGGCTGTCTGAGGGAGGCTGCAATTAGTACCATTTGAAACATGCTGGCTTGTTTCTTTCTTCTACCAAATCAAGACAAGCAAAGAAAAATGGAGGGAATGAGTCTCTGTGCCAGGTCAAGGGGTTTTGCAGTTAAATGATCTGAATAGAAGGTAGACCACAGGCCAGATAAATTTGCTCCTATTCCAGCTGTCTGGGGCCAAGCCTTCAAAGAGGACTACCTAGGTCAATCTTAGTCTAAAAAAAAAAGCATTTAGACACCATCTAGTCCATTCTCCTGTCTGTAGGCTGATCATTGATTCCAGATTGATAGATCATTGGATATATGGTACTCCCAGGGGAAAGCTTACCATCTGCCCCATAGTGAGGGCATCTGCTTGAAGGGAGTTTGCCCTCACTAGACTAGCAAGCAGTTGCCTAATTGTGAATGTAATTAGCCGCTTGCACCCTCAAAATTAGCAAGTGGCTAATTGTGCCTGTAATTATCAACTGCACCCATAATTAGCTGTGTGAGCAATTTTTTGTTATGTAAGTAATTGTGGATGCAAATTTGCACCTAAGAAAAGGTAAAAAAAAACCTTTTCAGTGGAAGAATAGAATCTGGCATGCTCCTCTCTGTGGCATGAATCTAGTCCCAGGTCTACAAAACCCTTTGCCTGTGAAATCCTTAGCACAAGCTGATCAGTGTCCTCAGAGCTGCTGGTGGTCCTGGGACAAAATGGAACAGAAAAAAGGAGAGAAAGAAGAGAAAGAAAAGAAGGGAAAAAAAGAAAAAAATAAGGAAAAGAAAGAAAGAAAGAGATGATTGCCTCAGCAGGATCTATGTATCATCTTTTGGATCCCCAGGGCTTAGCTCAGTCCTTTCACATAGTAGGTAAAACTCCAGGCTTGGAGTCAGGAAGTGTTGCTGAATTGTTTTTCAGGTGTCTAACTCTTCATGACCCCATTTGGAATTTTCTTGGCAAAGATACTAGAATGGTTTGCCATTTCTTTCTCCAGCTCATTTTACAGATGGGGAAACGGAGGCAAACAGGATTAAGTGACTTGCCCAAGGTCACATAGTAAATGTCTGAGGTTAAATTTGAACTCAGGAAGATCAGTCTTCCTCACTCCTGGCTGGGCACTTTTTCCACTCTGCCGGCTACCTGCCCTGGAGTCAGGAAGACCTGAGTTAAAAATCTGGCCACAGCTGTAGACCTGGGGCAATTCACTTAACACTGTTTGCATCAGTTTCCCCATCTATAAAATGAGCTGGAGAAGGAAATGGCAAACCACTCCAGCATCTTTACCAAGAAAATTCCAAATGGGGTCATGAAGAATCAGATAGGACTGAACAACAACAAAGGCACTTTTGGGGTTTTTTTCAATCTCCTTTTTAGTGCTACCTTTTGTACTAATATCACCTATCTAATTTCCAGACATATCCCTTTCTCTTACTCCACCCAGCAAGCCATCCTTTGTGTCAAAGAATTTGAAAAAGAGGGAAAAAAATACCCCTATCAGTCTATGAAAGCTGACCAACACATGACACATTTCAGACTATGTGTACAGCCGTAGTCCCCCACCTCTGCAAATAAGCTAGAGAGGTGTCTTCTCAGAAACCAACTGAACGAGTTTTAGTTAATCTTTTTTACCAAGAGCAGACTGCTCTATCCATACCAGTCACTTAGTAAATTCTGGTTTAATGCATAGGCAGAAAGCACTTATAAATTCCTTAGCTAAATAATAGCTAACATTTAACATCCTCACAACAAACCTAGGACTTAGGGCTATATATATCCATTTTACAGATGAGGAAGCAAACTGAGAAAGAAGTGACTTGCTCAGGGTTTCAAGGCTAGTAGGAGTCTAATAGAGGATTTGAACTCGGGTCCAGGGCTCTAACCCTATACCCCCATGCAAAAGGCTGCTAGTAGGTAAAACACAGTCCTCCGAGTTTAAGTGGTGGGTTAATCTGGCATTGTCTTCAGTTAACTAAGGCCATGCCCCAACCCTAAACAAATTCGTGGACTTCATAGGAGCATGCCTAGTACATAGTCTCCCAGGACCAGACGCATTTCACATGTTGAAAAATGGCAATTTAGGCCTCCCCCAAAATTAGCTATCCCTCAACAAATGGTGCCAAAGCTTTGTTTGACTGGCCTCACCCTGGTAGAATGTGGTCAGGGCTTACCTGGACTGGGGGCAGGTCTGTATAGATGGTTTTACCTGGAAGTCCCTCTAGGTCTCTGTCTTGGGACACACAAACAACAAAGAAAAACTCCACCTGAGAAAACTCAGCTTTTCCACATTTATGGCCTTCAGAGGAAGGCTTTGATGCCTCATTTTCTGAGTGAATTATCTAATCAGTACAGACTCCATATCCCACATGGTGAGCAGAGAGAATGAGACATGCTCAGCTGTTCCTCACTCTGGAATCCCCATCTACTTAATTTATAGCTTTCTGCCTTCTCTCTTTTTTGCCCCCACCCCACCCTATCAGCAAGCCTGGGCTTCCCAGAGAGCCTTTCAGGGTTCATGGGGAGGGATCATAGAATTACTGATTTAGAGCTAAAAAGGTCCTTAGAGGCCATGAGTTCTAATCTCATTTTATAATTGAGGAAACTGAGGCACAGAGAGGTTAAGAGAATTTCCCAGGGTCACATAACTAGCAATTAAGGCAACATTTGAACTTAGTTCTCAGGTCCCACTCCAGCATCGTGCCCTATGCCACTCAGCATTTTTGTCTTTGGAGATAACCCTGTGAGGCAAAATATTTTCTACCACACAATCTTTCTGGCATCCTGCTTGGGTGGGGTTCAAGATGCCAGGTCTTGCTCAGTTTTCTTTCAGGTCATTCAGTTCCTAGCCAGTCAGTTTCCCTTCTCCCTTTGCCCCCCTGGGTTAAGAGGGAGATGGCAAGGTATAGTACTACAGTAACAGCTTCAGAAATTACGTCCCATGACTCTTGGCACTCCACTTGGGGGTGGTATAGGACTCTGCTAACCAACCTCTGATCTGGGTTTCAGAGGCAGAAATTCCAGTGCTCAGGTGTAAGCCCTCAGAGTTGGGCAGCAAGGGAGCTGTTTGGCCTGGATAGAGAGAAGTCAGTAGATTAGGGGAAGAGGAGCTGTTTCTTAAATAAGAAAAGGGACTAAAGTTTTTCACAGGCAGCTTGTGGCCCCTGGGCAAATCTAGTAATTAGAATCTTCTGACCTAGATTCCCCCAAAAGTTTGTATTTGCTAAATGTTAGCATTTACCAGGCACTAGCAAATCAGGGGTTTGAGCAAATTCAAGAAGGCTGAGTACACTCAGCTATGCCCTTTCCAGGGATCTCCTAAAAATCAGAGGATTAAGGCAGGGGTTCTTAATCTTTTGTTCGGCATGGATCCCTTTGGCACAATGCTTTTAAATAATAGAAGGAAATGTTAAATTTCAGTTAGAGGTAGTGAAAATGAAGAAGCATTATTTTTCCCCATCCAAGTTTAGGGACCCCATCAAATCTTGTCCATGGATTGTAAATTAAGAACCTCTGAATTAAGGGCTTGAAAGGAGAGTTTAGTCAAATGCTTTCATTGTATAAGTGTGGAAATTGAGGTGCCAAAAAGTAAAGTGAAGTGTTCGAGGTCATACAGGTCTTCTGACTCCCAGTCTAGTGTTCTTTCCATTTTTTTTCTAAAACTGCATCTAATTATGCAAACCTGATGATCTCTTTCATTCTTCATTCCCCAAATCCTTTACCTCAGTTGAGTACTTTCCCCTAACCTGTTCTACTCTAATCCTCTACTCTGCAAACTCTCTGGTATCCTCTGTGTTCTAACAGTTTATAGGGTTTACAAAGTCTATTCTATGTTTATTTGTATATTATACATTTAATCTCTCCTACTAAACAGTAAACTTCCTCAGGGGAAAGTACCTACCACAGGACCCAATAAACAGAGGGTGCTCAATTTGTTGGAGTAAACGTCTTAAAAATGTATTTTTATTTGTCTTTTTTGTTTTGTTTCACATTTCCCCATGTAGCACTCTCCTTTCCTGCTCCCAGAGAACTATCCTTTATAATAAGAATTTTATTTTTTAAAAAGGAGAAATAAGAGGGAAAAAATGAGTAGAACCAATTACCACATTGAAAAAAAATCTGCCATTATATACACTTGAAAAAAAGTCTGCCATTATATACGATATTCCTGAGGACTCTCACCTATGCAAAAGAGGAGGGGGAAGATTTCTTTTGTTATCCTTCTCTGAGGACAATAAACATTTATTGAACAGAGGAATGAATGGTTTAATTTCCATTATTTATTTTTAGTAAATTAAGTAGGCTCATTTCTAAGCATATTATCTATAACTGTTGGCAGAGGCCACATACCAATAGGCATAGCAGCTTCTTTTCCAACACTAGATTGTACCTGGGGAGCTAGTGATTTGATGCCTAGACTGGAGGGAGGAGTTCCAGGAAAGCAAGAAGAGGCAGTGGGAGCCTCTGGGAGGAAAAGGTTTGTTGGTTAGTTTATCTTCCTCAAAGGGAAAGGAGAGGGCAGTAGACCAAATATGGGGACAATAAAAAGTTTTAATTTTCTTGTGTAAGGTTACTTTAAATTTGAAGTCCAATGATATACAACTGGTGGAATAAATTCATTCCATTTTGGGTCTTTCTCTAATATTTTTAGTCTTATCCTAACTCAGGGATTCTTAACCAGTTGTCCATGGACCTCTAAGTAGTACTTGGCTAGATTTTTGGGAAAGGGGGATTTGTGAATTTGGATGGGAAAAAACTGACATCTTTAATACAATTCAACAGAATTGGTTTCTTTTGTAATTATATATATATATATATATATATATATATATATATATATATATATATATATATATATATAT
>NW_027187360.1:19769489-19794208 GCF_028583685.1 Petaurus breviceps papuanus | reverse complement strand
TATATATATATATATATATATATATATATATATATATATATATATATTTCATTTTATGAATTTAAAAACATTATTCCAAGAAGGAGTTTCCTGACTTTGCCAAACTACCAGAGTAACCCATGAGACAAAAACAGTTAAAAATCCATCCTCTAAATGAAATTAGAAGGCATAAGAGAGGAAATAGAAGGCTGGTTCACAGGTTCTTCTTGGCAAGACAAATTAAGAATGGGGGAAGATGTACTTGAATCAAACATTTAGGGGTAGGCAGAATCTTTTTTTAAAAAATTAATTAATTAATTTAAAATTTTCAAATTCGCTTCCCTAAGATTTTGAATTTTCTCCCTCACCCTCTTCTTCCCCCTCCCCAAGATGGTATGCAAACTGATACAGGCTCCACTTATACATTCATATTAAACCTACTTTCACATCAGTCACAAAGTAAAGAAGAATTAGAACTAATGGGAGGAACCACAGGAAAGAAGAAATAAAACAACAGAGAAAAGGAGAGCAAATGAGGTAGGCAGAATCTTAAAGATCATGTTGTACAATTGCCTCATTTGACAGATCAAGAAACTGGAGGGGGCTGCCCAAAGTAACACGAATAGCTAGATGGCAGGGCTGGGCTTTTAAATAGGTTGCTGAAACCAATTTTATTTTGATGACAAGAAATTCATGTCATCAGAGAACTGGTCATCTTGCCTTTTGTCACAGTGAACATAACCAAAAGAACCACATGAAAATTACAGTTTATACTCCCTCATTAGTTACAGAAGATGAGGAGGTAGAGATATTTTCCCCAAAACTTGATAAGATACACCAAATCCAATTAACACATATTTTTAATACTCAGTGACTTTAGTGTAAGGCAGAAACAGGGGATGATGGGGAAAATATGCTAGAAAATGTCTCAGGATTAAGAAACAAAAGAGGATAAAAACTTGTGAATTGTGCAAATCCCCAAACCTATATATCATGAACAAGAAGACCAAGAAGGAGGCTATCTAGTTAGTACTACATGATGTAACAAAAAGTAAAACTGATTATATCTTAACAGATAACAAATGACTGATTACTGATGTAGGAGTCATTTCTGAATCACTTGCTTATGTATAGTTACACTAGTTAGGACAAAGGTTAAAATCACAAAATTAAAAGAAAGGATAAAGATGAGAAAATATATTATGCAACCTGACCTATTTAAAGTAAGCTAATAATATAGGAAAATAGGTAATGGACAAAGGAGCAGTGATTGATACAGACAAATTTCACTTTCTAGGAATAGTTGACTAATGTGGGGAGCAGAAGAAGCCTGATTCAGGACTCAGATAAATATCTCACAATGGACCTATAGAACGCTGCTTTATTAAACTTGCTCCTTGGGTCTTTTGATATGGGTTATACTTAAAAGGATGTTGTTTGAGTTCTGAGATTAATAGGCTCTACCCCAAGACTTCAGTTGTTCAAAACCAAAATATTTGTTTCTGAAGTGGTCAGTTCCTATGCAGATGTACTTGATGATGTGACTTTGGTTTCTGGCCTTGAAGCCAGCTCTTGAGAACATCCTTTTTAATGTGACTGCATATGAAAGGAGTTAACTGACTCTTCCTAAGACTTTCTGACACCTAGAGAGCAAAAGCCTTATTTCTGTGCTACTTCCAGGATATGACAGACTAAGATAATGATAAGAATACTTGAGTCTTTTTTTGTCTCATTGCTCTATAAAAACCTTGTCCTAAGAATCAATAAATGGAGTTCATGGTTCTTCCTTGAACTTACCCACATGGTCTGATCATTTCTTTTTCATGTCTCTGACCATGCTTAGTGCTGGACACTGAGCAGCCCACGGCAAACTGACGTGAAGCAAGTGCCAAAATAAGGAGGTCAAAAGAATCTAGAAAATAACTTAGCCAATAAATGTTATCTCTTGATTAAGTGGATAAAGAGGACAGTGAAGGGTGTCCCCAGTTTAGAATATAAATTCATTTTCACATTCTTTTGGTGCAGAATAGTGGAGGATTGTGAGGAGTATTATTTGAGAAAGGAGTGAGAAATGGTGAAGGGGAAGATGAGTTTGCAGAAATTTTGGTATGAGAATCAACTAAGACAGATTATCCCATGAAACTGGAAGAAAACAAATAGATAAAAATGGAAGAGATATGTCACCATTTCTATAACAAATTATTTTCTGTAACAAACTATCAGTAATCCTGGAACCACTACATTAGAACTCTGACATCACAATTCCCAATGGACTACATGAAGAAAATAAAGTTTGTAAGATCAGTTGAATGAGACCAACTAGGCACAGTGGAGGTACATGTTTGAGGTGATACAATTATGATGATGTTTAGGAACTGATTTTCAAGATATTTGAAAGAAGGTGATTTGAAAAAAATCACGGATTGTATCACTCTCAAAAAGGTGGCTGAAATAATAACAACGTATATTTGTACTTTCTCACCTGTCCACATTTTTTTGCAAATAAGCTACATACCTGTTAAAGGCTTCCTTGATCCAACTTTGAGAAGGAAAGAATCTTTTTCCAGATAAGATTTTATAGCAAGCAACATCATTACAGTCACACAATTGACTGAGAGATTCAGAAAATACAAGATCTCACTGTATTTATCATTTGTTGATTATAAAGAAGCTTTTGGTTCAATAAAGCCCTATGCAGTCTTAAAAAGCTTTCATCCAGTAAAGTGTTTTCCATGAATAAGTTAAGATTTTATAAGAATCTTTGACAGATCCCATGATAGAGATATTTTTATTATCTTCTGTTTTTTAATATTAAACAAGGCATAAAACATGTATCAATCAATCAATCAACAACCATTCAAGAGACTGCTATAGAGATGTAGGCTTTCCAAAACTGTTTGTTACCATCAGAGGTGATGTACAATGCATAATACAAATAAGATGAAGAATTCCCTATAGATGGGAAGGTTCTTTGGCTGTTCCTTTTTTGCCAATGATATATTATATTGATTATTTCTAGTCTTGGAACCCCACAGAGTTTTATAAATGATATTCATAAATTACTTGAAAAGATTTCAGACTAGCAATTTATACAAAAGAAACTAAGTGGATGAATAATATTCATTGTCCAGATTTTAAAAGGAATTTAGATGGATAGCCCATTGAGCTGGTCTATTTGATATATAATATTGGACAGATATTATAGATGGACAATGAACTGGGCTTGGATTTGAACAGGAGAAAGAAAATGGACCAGATTACATTTGGAAAATGGTACGTCACTTTCTTCTTCTTTTTTTTTTTAAGCAATTGGGGTTAAGTAACTTGCTCAAGGTTACACAGCCAGTTATTTCTGGGTGTGGTGCTAAGTATCTGAGCCCGGATTCAATCCCCAGGTCATTCCGACACTGGGGCCGGTGCTCTTACTCACTGTGCTACCTGGCCGCCCCTGGTACATCACTTTCAAAGGACCTCAAGCTTCATACCGAATCAAAAGCCTGTCTTTTTTAACATCAATATTCTTCCAGTGGTGCTATGTGGTTATGAATCTTAGAAAAACCATGATTTTCAAAAGGTCAGCACTGTGGATTATCCAAAGGGCTATGGAGAAATGTTGGTAGTTGTCCTTTGTTCTCAAAGAAGACCAAAATGACATCAATATACAGTGTGTTGCACTGTGCTGATCAGACCAGTTTAGAATATAAATTGTAGTAGAGCTCCGCAGGTTGGGCACAAATAGTCCATATCAACATTTGGAGGGGATATCTCTAAATCTTCATGTTTCTTCTGAGCTGCTCAAATTCTGCTTTGCTCACGGAGCATAGCACCTTCTTTGATGTGGGCATACCATACTGGGCAGTCCTGCGCCAGTGTCTCCCAGATCTTCCAATTGGTTCCAAAGTACATGGAGAGATGTAAGATGTGGGGAAACAGGATGAAGCATATTACCAATGAAGAATAATATGCAAACACAGGTATAAAATATCATTAAATATATAAATTACTGGAAAAGAAGGTGGGTTGGTCACATAGTAAGAGTGAGGAATAATGGCTAACCTGGAATGTTCAGAAGCCTAGAGGAAAGTCCCTAATTCTTTGAGCAGCTCTTCTCTGGGAGGATTTATGGGCAGACATGAATAAGAATCACATAGAATGAGAAGGCTGGATGAGTTGATGAGTTGCAGTTTGGATGGAGTATTCATACTGAGAAGACCTTAGAACCACTGAGGCATTAAAGGAACAAGAAAGAGCAAGAGACTCGGCTGGGGTTTGGCACACAAGTACTCTGAATAGATGCTGTTTAATAGAACAAATGTAGTCAGAACAAAATAAAAGCAGAAAAAAAAACAACTTAGATGCATGGCACCAAAATGATACTCAGAAGCACAGAGAGTTGGAAATCCCTTTGTTTCCCTCCTGCTTTCTGCCCTATGAACCCTTGTATGAATACTTCTTTCTAAATGGTAATGATGAACAGGTATAGGGAGCAGTGCAAAACAAACAAACACACGAAAAAACCCCCAAACCCAAACAAACCAGTAAACAAGCAAAAAACCAACCAACCAAAAACAAAGCTTCCTTCCCCATAGGAAGTGAAAAGCTGTCTCATTATAAGACCTCTGAGCCTGTCCTCAATTCTTTGGTCCCCTTTCACACTGCCTCCAAGGCTAAAGGCTGTCTCTTTAAACCCCCAGCTGGCACAATACCAGGTCCTTAGAAGCCCGAAAACCCTCAGACCAGTCAATCTTTTTTGGATGTCTTTGAGAATTCTTTTCCTGCTTTCCTACTTCTGTTTATATATTCACCACTGAAATTTCAATTTAAAATCCCTTTCCCATAACTTCTGAGAATTTGAGCTAGAAGGGCTTAGATGTAATTTTAGTCTAACACCATCATTTCTGTAGGTCCAGAAAGGGGAAGAGACTTGTCCAAAATGACACAGCTAGGAAGTGGTAGGGCCAGAATCAGAAACTCAATCTTCTCACTCCAAATCCTGTACTCTTTTTGGAGCAAATTGTTATTTTGGAAGGAAGGGACAGGGGTGTCCCTGGCATAGGATCATAAATCTAGACCTCCAAGTTTATCTAGCCCAACTCCCTCCTTTTGTAAATGAGAAAACTGAGAACTTGCTTAAAGTGACACAGATATTAATGAGTGGAGGCAGGATTTGATTCCAAGTCCTCAGATTCCTGAACCAGTTGTTTTCCACTGCATGTGTGTGTGTGCGGTTCTTGTGTGTACACACATAGGGAGCCATTATGGAACTACAGGGGATTTGGAGTTTTCAAGACCTTGCCTCTCCTCTTGAAAGGTTCATAATCAAGGTTCTAGGGTGAGCAGCTTCCCCAGGGAGATATTCAGTCATCAGGAGTTGGACACAAGGTGCTGACAAGAGGCTAGAAGAATCTCCTGGGAGTTACTTTCAGTTCCCCCAAATGTGCTGCAGTTCCATAAAGCATGGTAGCAAAAATGTTTTCTCATTAAGATTTTTTTAAAGGAAGGAAAAAAATCCACTGCTAGGACAGATGAGGAGATACACATTAATCATAGCTCTGAGAAGTACCCTTGTGGCTTACTCAGAAGGAGCCAGAGGCTGCTGCTTGGGGACAAGAGTGACTTCTAAACAACATGTGTCCAGGGGAGAGAGAATCCCAAGTGTCTGATAGACAAGGCCTAGGTTTGGGTTGGGGGGTATATGGGGAGGTGCTGAGCAGTACAGGCTCCTGACTAGGGGGTAGTGATGGCATGGAGCGAGGAGGATGCAGGAATCTTAGAAACTCTTTCTGAGCCTTTGGCCCTCATTTCAAAATACTAATTTTTAATATCTCATTAGTTCCATCCCCCAGTGTGAGCCCTCCAGTGCTCAGGAGAGTGGAAAATGATAAATAATAATGATTCTCTGGCCACAAAACAGATAGGAGTGAAGTGGGGAGGAGGGAGGAGAGAGCACTTCAGTTCCCTGTTGAGAGACCTGCCTCTATTTCTTTCCTGTCTCCACTGCTATCAACAGAAGGAGATATTATATGACATTTGTAAAGAAAATCATGTTCCTTGAGGTCACAGTACTCCTTTAGCAAGTATCTTGTTTCGAGAGGTAAGACACTGAATGAAACCTCCAAGGACCCAGTTTGGATGGACATTCCCAGGCTCTTTCACCTTCCCAGTGTTATTCTGGTCCACCTCTAAAGGCCACAGTGTAGACAACCTTAGGGCTCAAGCCACTGCTGTAATTCTCTGCCCATCCCTCTGTCTCAAAAGGGCTCTCATAAATCATGGTGGCAGAAATAAAAGTGTTTGTTTCAATGCGGGCTTTAAAGCAAGACATCAAAATCCTTTCCCACTTTGGTTTCCTTCCCATGAGTTGACCTTGAGGAACTGCAGAACTTTGCCCACTCCCAGGCTGCCCACTGTTTAGTCTGTCACCTGCCCTCCTCTGTCAGTCCCTTGTCTGCTTCTCTACCTTGCTAAATTCCAGGTTTAAAATCACTTTGAAGATCCAGTTGAGGTAAATCTACTCCTCCTGACATTCATTAGGGCTCAGGAGGGAAAAGGGAAGGGGAAAGAAGACTTGAGAGAAAAAGGACAAAGAGCGGGTTTGGGGTGGGGGTGGTGCAAAAATGAGCTATGAAGAGAGAGAAGAGTGACACGAACAGAGCAAAGAGGAGAGAGGAAAGGATGAGAGAAGAGAAAACTAGATTAAGGATGGGAAAAAAGAAGTTAGAGAAACTAACAGAGGTAAAAGGTAGAGAAGAAAAGAGAGAGCAGAGAGGGAATGAGAGAGAAAGACCATCAGGAGAGAGGGAAAGAAGTGTTTATATGAAAAAAGAGAGGGAATGAGACAGACAGAGGAGAGAGAGATAAGGATGCCACTTCACAGTACTACATAAGTGTCCCCATCAAAGAATAATAACCTGACCCTTCTCCTTGCCACACATGCCATTCATCCTAGCCCCTCCCATATTCTCCAGTAGATGGCATCCTTAACCATGTCCCTCTTTTAATCCTTGATTTCTTCTTACATTCAAGCACCTTCCTCGTTATCCTCAGACATGCCCAAGTCTCTACCATTCTTAAAAAAAAGAAACAAAAAACCTCTACTAGACTATCCCATCCCGCCAAGCTATTGTCTTATATTTCTCCTCTCTTTTTTAGTCAAGCTCCTAGAAAGAGCTGGCTGTATTCATAACCTCTAATTCCTTTCCTCTCACTCACTCCTCAACCTTTTGCAGTCTAGGGTTCAACCTTTGCATGCTAGAACCTTTTGCAACTTTTGACTTAATCATTCAACTGAAACCACTCCCTCTAAAGTTACTAATGATCTCTTAATTGCCGAATCTGATGGTGTTTGGGGGTTTTGTTTTGTTTTTTGGGTTCACATCTTTTAGCTCTACATTGCATTTGATACTGGTCATGACTCTCCTTCTGGATACTGCCTTTTCTCTGGGTTCATGATGCTATCATCTCCTGTCTCTCCCCTTCTTAGTCTTCTTTATTGGCTTATTATTCATGTCACGCTCCCTAACAGTGAGGGTTCTCAAAGGCACTGTAATGGCTTCTCTTCTCTTTTAAATATTCTCTTGCTGACTTCATCAGATTTCATGTGTTTAATTATCATCTTTATCTTGGATCTATATAACCAACCCAACCTCTACTCTGAGTTTTGGTTCCATATCATCAACTATGGGACATTTCAAAATGGATGTCCCAAAGATACCTCCCATTCAATATCCAAAATACAATTCATTATCTTTTGTCTCCCAAATATACCCTGCTACCAAACCATTGAAGGCACCACCTTCTTTTTTCCTACTCTTCCAGGTTCTTAATCTAACTCATCTCCACTCATTCCATGATCCTCCTGCACTGGCCTGCTTGCACTTACTCAACCATGGCATCAGGAGACTCTGTGCTCACCGACCCCTATGCCTCGGAAGCTTTCCTTCTTGCCTTAGCCTTTTTGTTTTCCTGGCTTCATTTTAAACTCTTCTCAGGCATCACCAGGCCTTATCCTGGTACCCAGTGGCTAATGCCTTCTGCTTTAACGTTTTCTTCCATCTATTCAGTATATACTGTGTATGTACCTAATTGTTTCCATGTTGTGTCCTTCATTAGAATGCAAGCTCTTTGAGGGCAAGGACCATATTTCTCTCTTTCTTTGTGTCCTAGTAATTACTTAGTAAGTGTTTGTGGACTTAAATTACTTTGGGTCAGGCATTGTGCTAAGCACTAAAATGCTAAGAAAAGCAAAATGACAAAACTGTCTCTACCCTTAAGGAGGTGGAATTTCCAGCTTAGTTTTGAAGCTGGAAGTCAGGAAAGTCAGGGAAATGGAAAGGCCAAGATGGGGAGTGAGAGCAGTCCAGGCCTGGGGGACAGTCAGTGAGAAGGCAGAGAATCAGGAGATCGAATGGAATTTGTGAAGAGCTGAGATTAGGCCAGTGTTTCTGGAATATAGAAGAGTGTGAGAAGCCTGGAGACGGAGGAAGGTGCCACGTTATGAAAAACTTTTGAGTGCCAAACAGAGGAGTATACATTTTGTTCTAGGGGTAATAGGGAGCCACTGGAGCTCTTTGAGCAGGGATGTGACATGGCCAGCCTTAAGTTTTAGAAAAATTACCTTGGCAGCTGAGTAGAGAATGGATTGTAGTGGGAAGACTTGAGGCCATGAAGCTAGTTAAAAGATTTTGGCAACAGTTCAGGGAAGAGGTGATGAAGGGGTGAATTAGGGTGGTTGCTGTGTGATTAAAGAGAGGGGGATGTAGGAGAGATGTTTTGAAGGTAGAAATGATAAGATTTGGCAATAGATTGGATATGTAGGGTAAGAGTGAGGAGTTGAGTACGACATAAAGGTTTTGAGCCTGAGTGACTGAGAGAATGGAGGATTCTTGACAGGACCAAAGATAGGAAGAGGGGAGGTTTTATGTGAAAGATAATGAGTTTTGTTTCAGAAATGCCTAAAGGCAGTTAATAACGTGAGATTAGAGCTCAGGAGTGAGGCAAGGGCTGGAATATAGATCTAGGAATTATTCACATAGGGATAATAATTGAGCTCATGGAAGTGGAAAGATCATCAAGTCAGAGAGAATGCTGTAAAAGGCAAAGAAGACCCAGAATGGAATCTTGGGGGTCACTCGTGGTCAGTGGGTATAATACAGGTAAAGAACCAGCAAGGGAGACTGAGACTGAGCAGTTGGACAGCAGATAAAAGGAAAACCAGCAGAGAGAAGTGTTGTGAAGGCCTAGAGAGGAATGAGTATTGAGGAAGAGAAGGCAATTAACAATGTTAAATGTTGCTGGGAAGTCAAGAAGGATTAGGATTGAGAAAAAAAAAGTTGGCAATTAAGAGATTGATTGATATTAAAAACAGCAGGATATATGTTAAACAAACTTCAAGGTTGAGAACAGAAATGTTAAGCAAGCATAACTTATTAATTTTATTACCCTACATTGAATAATATCCCACAGGTCTGGATGACTATCTCAAATTCCAGGTTCCTTTTCTCCCTATCCTTCTCCTACCCACAACTCAATAAAAGTTGTGCTGTTGACAATTAGAAAAAAAAAAAGTCCAACCTTTTGTTGAACTGTGTAAAGTTTGGAGTTGCAGTGTAAATGAATCTTATGTGTGAGGTACTATGATTATGAAGCCTCTGAATATTTAGTGGTTTCTTATTGACAATCTCAAACTCCTTTGCCTGGCATTCAAGGCTCTCTACAATCTGGCTCAATCTTACCTTTCTAGCTTTAGTTTATGATCCTCTCCAGGTGTTCTACATTTCAGCTAAACTGGACTACTTTCTGCCCCCTACTCTCCCCCTTGCTTAATTCCCTAGGCTGGGAATATTCACCCTTCTCCTTCTTGACTGTTAAATTCCTGTGCACTCTTTAAGACCAACTAAAATGTCTCCTTGTGGTAGTTCCTAATCCTCTTCCCACTCCCATTGCTAACAACCTTGCCTTTTCAATCTAATGTTGTTTTTCCTTCATTCTTGAAGAGGACCAGTGATATCATGGTCTGGGTGAGGTCTTGACTAAATCCAACCTAGTAGCACATTGTTCTATCCTGCCCTAATGTGCTTATATATTACAATTATCTGTTTCTTTCTCCATGATTAGACTGTGTGGTTGGTGAGGATAGGGACCCTGTCTTACCTAAATTGGCATTTACAACTCTTCATCACCTGGCCCCACCCTTTCTTTCTAGTCTTTTCACACATTACTCCCCTCTATTTACTCTTTGGTCCAGGCATACTAGCCTACTTGTTGCAACTCAGATATAATGTATCACCTCCTGTCACTGTTCTTATGCATTGGCTTTCTTCCACACCTGGAATGCTCTCACTCCTTACTTTAGCCTCTTAGAATTTCTGGCTTTCTTCACAACTCAGCTGAAATGACACCATCTATAGGGGGCCTTACTTGATCACTCCAGGAGTAGCAGGGCCTTTCCTCCTAAGGTCGCCTTTTAACTATTCCATATGTATCTTGCAAGTCAGTATATGTATCTGTGCTGGGTCTTACACTGGAATGCAAGCTCTTTGAAGGCAGGATCTCTTTTTACTTCTGTGTATCCCCAGTGCAAAGTATAATGCCTGGCACAAATTATGTGCCTAATGAAGGCTTATTGATTCACCTACAGTCTTTTAGTGTGCTCTGAATTCAATCATTACTTAAACATTTGTTGAATGAATGAATGTAACCTTTGAGAACTGGAAACTGATACCAAGAATGTTGACAGTGAGTCTGCCATGTTTGGGGCAACTGGGAGTACCAGTCATCTCATCTCTTGCCTTCGGGTCCAAGGGGGCTTGGGTACTGTTCCAGTTAATGAATTTACTTTGAGAGAAGATCTGTTGAAATCTGTAGTTTCTTCATCCATTATCAAAGCGAATAGATGAGAAAGAGAGAGAGAGGTTGGGGAGGGGGAGAGAGAGGAAAGAGAAAGAGAGAGAGGGAAAAGGAGGAGGAGAGAGAGAGGGAGAGAGAGAGAGAGAATGAGGGGAAAAAAAAGCCAAGACAGACTCTTTAAAAGGGGGACTTTATTTATTATACTGGAGCAACGCGCCAACGACCCAGCTCTGCTCCCATACACAAGAAATCCGCAAAGCTGTCACTCAGTTTTGAACCAAGATCGCAGTGGCACTAAAAACACATTGAAAACATTGACTCTCTTCCCTTTTTTTTCCTCTTTTTTTTTTTTTTTTTTGGTACAAAATGGTACAAACAACAATACAAAAGAGTTGTGCTGTTGACGATTACAAAAAAAGTTGGACCTTTTGTTGAACTGCGCAATGCTTGGCGCTGCAGTGTGAATGCATCGTACACCAGTCGCCTTGCCCAAAAACAACCACCATCATGCAGGCTGCTACACATTTTGTCCATTGTCAAAAGAAACATGCAAAAGAAAAAAGAATCCAAATGGAAAGAAAAGGGAGAGAAAGGAAAAGGAAGAAGCGTTCTGTTTCTGTACATGGGTGTTGCTTTTCTCCAACTTGATTTGTAGCATCGAGCAGTACCTACATTATATACATACACATTTGCAGTGAGCAGTTTTAGGCGGTATTCTGGGTACTTGAGATCTTTTTTTCTTTGATTTTGCCAGAAATTAAGATTTGTTTTGTCTTTTTGCCTCGATGAAAGCAAGCTGAGGTGTCTAGTCTCATTGTCTGATTGAGAGTGTCAGACAAGGCTCCCCCCCTAAGGAAATGGAGGCATTTCTGAGGGGCAGAAGCCTGGTTTTTTTAATCTGAATTTTTCTTTTTAGCACTTTGGATGTGCTGAAAGACATTATAAAGAGGAGATGGTTTTATGGACAAGTGCATAGGGAGGGTCAGCAGAAGCAATGTCCCTATTCTGTTTTCTACCCAGCCCTGGTTGATGCTAAACCATCCTGCTCATTACAGAACAAACTCCCCCCCTCCCCCCAACTAAATCTTGAGCCCGAACCCTGCCATTTCAGTGGCTTTTGGCTTCCCTGTGGAGGGACTCCTGGGCTTCAGTTTCACTTTTTCACTGAAACGTTCTATTTACAAGCTACTAACCACAAACTTTTGACATTGATTGTACTCTTGGTTAATGCTAATTCACTAGCCTAAGCTTGGGCTTGAAGATGGCTCTGGGAGGAGATAGGGGCCCTAGGGGAATTGGGGCAGGTTAGTCTTTGAGACACAGAGAAGAAATCTTTGCCATCCTGCATTCCCATATCCTCTACCTTCTTAGTGAGTGAGTGGACAACAGAGATGCTCTGGTGCCCATTGGCAGTGGCAAGAAGCAAAGAGGGAAAAAAGGCAAGCTCAGAGGAATAAGTGCAGGAAATGTGCTTTCTCACCAGCCCCTTACACTCACCCTACATTGCAAGATGAAAGGTTAGTGAAAGCGATCCTGGTGACTCTCCTTTCAGGGGCTAAGCCAGCTTCCTATTCTTCCATCCTGGTGCTTGTGCCACTTTAAACAATGGGGATTTTAAGTAGGGCTTGGCAACAGTATTCTTTTCTCCACAGAGCAGAGCTTGAGGGGTCCATTTACCAATCTCCCTTCCCTTTCCCCACTTCCTTCAGTAAGATGTACCCAATTCAGGGGCATCCTTCTAGAGCAGGGTTTGTGAGCAGATTTCAGGGGTCTAAGAATTTTTAATATTTTGATAGCTACACTTTGATAGCTGTGTGTTTTACACAGGATTACATGGAAAACAAATTATGCTTTATATTATGCATTTAAAAATGCTACTCTGAGAAGGGGTCCATAGACTTTAACCTGACTGCCAAAGGGGTCCATGACAAAAAAGGGTTAAGATCCCCTGTGTGTGTGTGAGAGAGACAGAGGGACAAAGAAAGAGAGACAGAGACAGAGAAAGAGAGAAGGTAAGAGAGAGACAGAGAGAGGGAAAGAGAGACACAGAGAGAGACAGAGAGATAGAGAGACAGAAAAAGAGAGGGAAAGAGACACAGAAACAGAGACAGATAGACATATACACACTGAGAGAGAGAGAGAGAGAGATAGAGAGAGAGAGAGAGAGAGAGAGAGAGAGAGAGAGAGAGAGAGAGAACCCAGAGTTAGACTTGAGAACTAGCAGCTATTGTGTTCTTGGGAAGTTCAGGGAAAAAATATTTATACCTGCTTCAGTCAATAAATCATATTCACATTTAAAAGTCATTCACAGTCCTCAGGTTAAAAACTTCTACCTAAAAGAAGAACTTAAAGAAAAATAGCAACCACTACCTAACTTACAATCCACCAACCCTAACCCCACCAACAATTCCATTAGGCCCCCCTCCCCCCTCCCTGTTTTGTTCCCCCATCCCCATGAACATTTCAGACAATTCTCATTGGCTAACTGACCCCAAGTGGTTTGCATAGCATGGCTTAAAACTGGGGTGGGGTGGGATGGGAATAACTTACACAGAGAAGCTCTCCCTACCACCTGCCTGACCCGCCCTCCCCCTTGGCTTCAGTGAGTACATCTCCTTGGGGACCTGGCTGCCTGCATAGAGGGAAAAAATAGGCCAGAGGAAGGCCCCTGACCCTCAGTCATTTGAGAAAGGATCTCCTACTTCCCTATCCCTATCCTTTCCATTCCCTTTCCTCTGAAGTACTCTAAAAAGTACAAGAAGAGACAGAAACATTGTCTGGGCCTTAAGGACTGAACCACACCACAATCAGTGCACTTAGGTAGAGCCAGGGGGGATGGGAATGGTGAAAGTGAGGCACAACTATGACTTTAAATTGAGAGACACTCTCCTGAGTGTCACATACTATTGTCATATATTAGTGTCATATACTATTGTCATATATGTACCTTAAAAGAATGGGGAAAGCACAGGAAAAGGGGCCATAGGTTGAGGAAATCAACTCACCGCTCCTTTCTCCAAGAAATGATGGGGGCAGGGGAGAGCCACCAGAATACTAGGGGAGTATCCAAGTAAGAGGCACCTTAGGGTGGGTGTAGAGGTTTCTGTGTTAGAAAGGGATGGGGAGGATGTTGTGTATGGGGGATTGTAGGTTCCCTACCAAGTGCAGGTTACTTAGCAAAACCCCACTAAACTACCATGATGCACTAGAGGGATGCCCCCTGTCAACCCATCAACCTTTTGGGAACATTTCCTGAGTTCCTGTCTAACATGATGTCATCTTCTCAGGAATCTCCCTTTAAGCTTCTCTCTCCTCACCAGCCAAGTGGTGAATGGAGAAAACACATTGGATTGCAAATGGGAGATGGGAAAAGTGCGTATTTCGCATTCCTTCTGCCCCTCTGGAGTCCAGATGGCACACGTTCCAAGCATTCTTTTGTTCACAGAAGTTGCGTCTTAGGGAAGATAGACTGGTGAAATGGGAAGTGCGCAAAGAGCATGTTTGTCACTCATGAGCTGTAGCAGCCCAGTGTGCTCTCCTTAAGGGGCCCACCTGCTGCCAGAGGGATCCCTGCCTCCCTCCCTCCCAACATTGAGCATTCAAAATCATTCTCAGCATGGAAAAAGTCATCATCCTTAGATAGACACTTTCTGACACCACACAGAAAACTGGAATCGAAAGGAAAAGAGAGCTAAACACTTTGATACTTTTACCATATCCACTCTAAACTCAGTTGCAGAATCTAAAAAAAAATACACAGTTTTACCCAGAGACTCCTAGCACAGGACTTAGGTGGCTTCTAATCCAAGAAACATGGTTCATATCACATATCCATGCAGGTGAAATCATGTCACAGACATTAGACAGAAACCCACAAGTCCAAATCAGTAAAGGGGGAAAAGGTTGTTTTCAAATCTAATAGCTAATTCTTATTGGTTCAAAATGACCTTACATACCAACTAGGTAGTTACTACTGTTTCTAATTCTGAGGTTCAGTTCTCTGAATGCTATGCTAAGTTGGCATTCTTGGAGCCCAGCCAGGAGCACGCACCACAGAGTGAGCATGCCTTAATCCATGGTTGCTGCTCTCCCCCGTGGACTTGATTAGAGTGAGAAGTGTCAAGCACCCACTGGGTAGTGGGGACACACACTAGCTGGTTTACATGTTGCTGTCTGACTTTGGCTGTTGGTGCTTAGAACATGAATACTTTACTAGACAAGGGAGAAAGAGGTGAGGGCGATGGGCTAATGAAGCCAGGCTACATCTTTAACACTGAGAGGGAAGGTGGCCGGCCGGGTCCTTGTGAAATGTCAAAGTGATAAAAAAGCAGTATCTGCCCTGGGTAAAGGCTATGCATCAGTGATGATGCCTGACAGCAACATGTAGCTTGGCCAGGATTTAGTTACAGGACTCAGTAGCCTGGGGGCAGCCAGAAATCTGTGGAAGGCAGAACACAAAGAGATGCTCCTTTGGTCTTTTGGTGGTTATATGGGTAGAAAGTGTTCACCAGGCCTAGTGGAGACTTTCCAGAGGAGCCCATAGCCCAAGGCTAATCAGTGTGGCTGTTTTATGTGGCTACCTCAAATGTGGCCAGGGGAGAAGAGGGATCCCAGATAAGAAGTACATCTGTTAACACAGAACTATAAACAGCAAGGATGACTAAACCACCATCTTCGGAGTAAGAAACAATGGCCATTTGGATTTTGACCCAAAACATGTTTTGTGTTTTTGTTTTTTTTTTAGTTTGTGAAACAAGTCATCCACTTTTATTTATTTATTTTTTCTTTGAAAAAATGAAAAAAAAAAAAGACCACCCAAAAAACGAAAACCAGAAACAATCTCCATGGTTCCTTCATTATTCCTTCAGAGCCAGAACTAGCTTGGGGTCAGAGAGAGTGCTGCTCATGATGGTTGAAACTTTTGTTTGTTTTTAATCGCTCCTGAGATCGAGGGAATCTGATACATGTACCAAAAGGCACTTTCAAATTTTTTTTTAAAAACAGTACTTCTGTTCTAAGAAATTCAAGTTAAGACAGAGTGCCTTTCACTCTCCTTAGTCATAAAGCGGATATTGTAATGAGCCATAACCCTGCTGACACTTAAAAAAAAAAATGGAGCAGAGACAACAAGTGTTCATGCTAGACAGCTCAATGTTCTGGGAAAAAAAAAAAAAAGTAACTCCTAACTCACCACTAAAATAATACAGTCAGCAGGGGGGAGTAATTAAAAAAGCTGCCACTTTTGTACAGCTCTTGCTTCTCTGCTGTCCGTTCGCTTTTTTTCGATTTTGTTCTAAGAACATGAGGTCAGTTAATCTTCGTCGCCCCCTCCATACATGTCCGCAAGTTTCTTGAACCTGGGTCCCCAGTCGTTGAGATAGTCGTAGTCTTGGTCCCCAGAGCTGGAAGAGTTCAGAGAGCTGACCGAGCCGGCTGTGGAGCCACTGCCTTCATAGTCAAAGACCAGCAGGGAATCGTAGGGGGGTGCTGTGGGGTCATTATCTGCGGCTCGCAACCCCTGGATTCACAAAAAACAAGGGGTTAAGGAGGAAATGGAAAATCCAGTGGTGGGGGTGGGGGCAATGGGTGGGGCACCATGGAAGGAAGATACTGCCTGAGTTGTACCTAAAGTTATTCTAAGGTTTCTCTGGGTCACTTTTTCTTTTTTGAAGGGGCTAAGCAAGGCAGTTGGGGGTAAAGTGACTTGTCCAAGGTCACACAACTAATTAAGTGTCAAGCGTCTGAGGCTGGCTTTGAACTCAGGTCCTCCTGACCCCAGGGCTGGTGCTCTGTTCACTCCCCTGGGCCATTTCTTTACCTATAAAATGAAAGGGTTGGACCAGGTGATCTCTAGGGCTCTTCTAATGTTAAGATTCTAAGAGCATGACTCTGCTTAAGGTAATTATATGGAATGAACACATTGGATACAACAAAAAGGAGTTAAAAAGATGTCGGTACATCCGACTGTTGACACATAGGAGTGGTGGTTATTCTGCATGTGCTTATTATCGTATGATCTGATGGCTTTATCATCACAGCAAGCACTGTATCCACGGGGTCCAAGGACCAATCCCCAAGGAGCTTTCTTTCTGCAGCACTGCTCTAGGGACCTGAACAGGGCTGCTGTCCAAAGATCAGGAAGGAGCATCCCTATTATCTCCCAACTGTTCAGGGCACAATCCTACCACTGATACAGAATTTCTTCCACAGTTCCTCCATTCTTTTTTTTTTTTTTTAGGGGAGCAGGCAAGGCAATTGGGGTCAAGTGACTTGCCAAAGGTCACACAGCTAGTACGCGTATCAAGTGTCTGAGGCTGGATTTGAACTCAGGTCCTCCTGACTCTGGGGCCAGTGCTCTAACCACTAGACCACTTAGCTGTCCCTGGATGTTCCTCCATTCTTTGTCTCAGTCTGCCTACTTGCAAACTAAGGCTTTTACCAGGTAACTTTGTCCTGAAGGAATATTGTCATGACTAGATAACATCCTTTGGGCTTTTAAAGGATGAAAAATCTTTTAATTAACCTTCAAGGACTGCATTTTCTGCTTCCCCCACCAAGACTGAGGACAATGTGCACACATTTCACGAGTTTGCAGTCTCCAAATGGTTTCTCAAGGCCCTTTATCCTCACTCCAGAAGGAAAGGATGTAACTAGTTTATACTACACACATTTAAATATAAATCCCGTTTGCTAAAAACAATTTCTCACACATTCTGGGACAGAGGAGAGAAGATGGGACTGTCTCAAATTAGGATTCATGTTTCACCTCCCCTTACAGAGGCAGTGAATTAGAGGAGTGATGACAACACTTTCTGCTTTTTCTGTTCCCTTATCAGGTGGCACAAGGCCAATGACTTTCACCTGACTATAACCCTCACTGCAAAGTCCTCAAGCTCCAGTCACTCTGGGAAGAAATCACTTCAGAATTCTGTGGAGAGACCATGTTCTATTCAAATGTATATGTGTTTTTTCCAAAGCTAAATCCTGGTATAGCTTGAGATTTTAGAAACTTCCTTGACTGGAGGTCAGAAAGCTATATTATGGCACTCGCTATGTGATCTGGGTCAAGGCACTCTGGTTTTCAGCTTTTTCTGTTGAATTAGACAAACTCTAAGTTTCCTTCTATATCTATATATGGTCTAAGTTCTAAGGTCCCTTGCAGTGATTCTACAGGACACATGAGGATGTGGAGGGTACCAAGCCATAGGAATATCCCTGTCCCCCAGTCTGCTCTTTGACCACATCCAACTAGGCACCACAGGGCCTAGCATAGGCAAGTTCATGAAGAACCCTCTTCCCTCCCTCAGACCTTTCCCTATACAGCTCCTGTTGGAATTTCTCCTTCTCTCCAACCCTCCTGCCATCCTCATTGCTCTTTCCTGCCATCTATATCCCCTTAGGAGAAAGTGGGGAAGGACCAAAACAGTCTGACCCTTTGACCTACTACGCTTTTCCCAACAGTCATAGGGACACAGCCACTTACACCACTTTAATACTCAAGGAGTCACCAACAACAATTCCGTAAGCCAGAAGTCCCCTGGGTCTCGCCATCTGCCTGGAGTTGTACTGTTCCAACCACTGGACTACTCTGTATCTACTCTGGGTCGAGGCTTCCATATGTGTTATCTCTAGAATGTGGACTCTGTGAGAGCTGGAGCTCAGTTTTCCATTTGTATCCCTATCATTTAGAACAATGTTTGGAACAAACTAAGCACTTAAAGGACCTTTCAACAATCAATCAATCAATTCCAAGTCTAACATTCTATGCTAGGAAGTTCCTTCTTTCTTTAACCTTTTATGATTTTACCATTTTAAAAGAATGTAATTTTTGTCAGAGCTCAAGCTGTAAAAGCCATGGGGAACTTGTGATGCTTAAAAAAAAAGACCTTCTGTGTGCTTATCTCTAGAAACCTGGCTCAACAACAAGCATTTTATGTGCAGGAGAAACTCATTATGCTAAGAAATTACCTGCCTGAGCAACCAATGGAAAGAAAAGTCATAGGCTGTTGCTCTGCTGATGTACAGACACTCAGTATGTGTATGTATATGTGGTATACATATGCATGCACAATACATATACATGCGTGTATGTATATATGTGTATACATGTATGTGTGTATACACACACACAGGCACATACTTTTCCCCCTCTTTCTGGCTTTTGAAGAAGGATCACATCGAACAGTTCACTTTAGTTTGGACTACAACTGGACTATTAGTATCAATTCCAATAAACACAAATCATTCTTAAGCCCCACTACGTGCCAGGCACTGGGCTAGGTTCTAGAGGCACCAAGGAAAAAGCAAAACAGTCTCTACTCTCATGGAGCTTACTTTCTATTGTGGGGTGGGGACATTATCTAAACAGTCAGAAGTTTTCTTCTCTAAGAGAAAATTTCAACTCTAAGAAAAAAATTGGGTAAAGATGTATTGTGCTTAAGTATGGGATAAAAATGAGGAACCAGCTAACTAGCAAATGTGATACCTAATTGTGCCAGAGGGTTCTGATACTTCTACGTGTCTTTAAAGCCTTCTTTTAAGTGTATTTTTATGTAGTGTGATTATTAAAGTGTTATCGTTACTTATTTTTAAAACATTCTGTTTTTAAAGAGGAAAAGCATAAGTGAGTGATAAAAAAATATGCTCCATATTCTCTCTACTCTTTTGGCCATTCCCATGGAAAGTCTACTTGTATGTTTGAACTATGAGAACATACTCTAGGAACTACTGATTTCCCTAGTGGCAGCTTATTTCATTGTACCGGAGTGCCTAGGTGATAATGATGGGGGAATGGGAATAGATTCTGGGTTATTAGTCTGGCAATTAATTCCAAAACGATAAAGTGATGGCCAATGGAATATCCAATGGTAGAATTTGAGGTGCCAGGGCAAGCCAATGAGGGAGAAGTTTTTAGTCAGGGGGCCTTTTAGACCTCCTCTAAAAGCAGTTAGGTGGTGAGATGGATAGAGCACTGGGCCCAGAGTTAGGAAGATATGAGTTCAAATACAACCTAGGCATTTAGCTTTTGGACCCTGGGAAAGTCACTTGATATCCCCCTGCATCAGTTTGCTCATCTGGAAAACGGAGACAATAATAGCACCTACCCTGAAGGTTTGTTGTTGTTGTTTTTTTTTTCTGTGTGGATCAAATGAGATTATATTTGTAAAGTGTTTAGCATATAGTAGGTGCTTAATAAATGTTTATAACTTCCTCACTTCTCTAAGAAGTACTGTTCAGGAGACAGCCCCTTCTATCTATAGGTATGGACAGTCTTCTCTTTCTGTTTCTCTCTCTGTGTCTGTTTGTTCTCTGTCTCTGTCTGTCTGTCTATCTCTCTGCCAAGGCCAGCTTCTTAACCTTTTCATCTCAAAGGAAGCACATTCATTTGATTTGGCAAGAAAAAAAAAAGACTCTCTGGGCTAGGAGCCAAGTCTCTAAGAATCATGGTCAATGGAAGCTTTGAGGCAGCTCAGTCCTGAGTATCTCCAGATGCAAGTTGGCATCTGCAACATGAAGTCCAGAACTGCATTGTGCAATCATGCCTAGCTTTGGTATTTGACATATATGTAGTATTTTCTTCCAAGGAGTCTGGGCAAATTTTGTCTTTGTAGCTGCATACCACCAGTCTCTGAAGACTCTTTCCATATCTAGCTCTGTCACCCTACCCACTTAGTTCACCCCTTTTAGAGTTTCAGGAAATGCTCACCTCATTGATGAAGTCACCAATGTCTCCTGGGTGGGGGACAACTGGCCGGATGGGGTACTGGGGCTCAGCTCCTACTGGCCTCTCATCCACCCGCCTCACACCTGGTGCTTTGTTTAACACGTGGTCCATTGTCTCTGGTTGTTGAAGTTGGCTCAGGTCATAATCCTGAAACATGGGGAGAGGTACAGAGTTAGACCTAGAGAGAGCTTTGTTGGAGGTCATTAAATAATAATCATCATCACAATAATAGCTCTTATTTATAAAGCATTTAATAGTTTATGAAGTGGTTAAATGACTTACCCCTGGGCACATAGCTAGCAAGTGTTGGAAACAGGATTTAATGGAGGTCTTCCCTGACTCAGAGCTTAAAACTAAGCAAGTCTGATCATTCTTCCATATAAAGCCTTCATTCTCTAAGTCAATAATGCTGAATTAAAGATCAAAGTATTTGAAACTTCCAATCACAAATTTAATATCTAATTTGGAAAAAAGAAAACTTAGGGACATTAGAGTCCCATGCCCTAAGGCAGTGGGGGACCACTAAATAGAAGCAATTAATAGTCAGAGAATATGAAGGAGGTGAGGGAACAATTTAAAAAGGGATATAGTCAAAAGATTAAAGAGAATGGGGCCAAAGTAAAAGTCAAGTATCCACAGAATCAACCAGTCCTGGGGACCTGGGAGGTAGTCAAGTGAATTGAGGAGAAATAGTTTTTGGAACTATGCTAGGTATGCATAGAATAAGATCAGGAAAAACACCCTGTAGGGAGTATAAGGTGTTGTGAATGACAATTTTTCTGACACAAAGAATCAACCCAACATAGGTCATTTGAAAGTTGGTAAGATGCTAGTTATGCCCCTTCCTCATTCAGCTGCAGCCATGTGATTGAGGCTCCAAATAGGACCGATGTCATCAGCTATGTGGAGAGCTAAAACCTGGAAGTGGCATCACTGGCATTCTAATACGCCCCTGGGCGGCAGAACCAGGGCTAGTAGGTAGAAGTTACAGGAGGTCATAGTTGGCTCAATATAAAGGAAGAATCTTCTAACCATCAGAGTTAGAACAAAGTGGCCTCTTCCATTTCTCAGCAATGGAATGAGCCACTTTGGGGGAGCTGGCAGGTATTTTCACCCTAATCTTCAAAGTATAAGAATATTTCAAATGAGAGTGGGAAAGAAGTTGCCCCTATGGAGGCCTTAACTGAGCTAAGCTGTCTTTAGCTTGAAGCTCAATTATGAAATAGACTTTGGCTACTACGGCTTTGCAAAAGAAAAGAAAGATGAATGGAAGGAATAAAATCCCCAAACGCATTTAGACATTTACAAATGAGAACCAGACAGAGAAATTAAAGGCTTATTAGAAACTCTTAGGGGAACTATATTCCACTCTACCAGGGTAGGAGATACTGTGATAGCATCCATAGGTAGGAGATGGTAGCTTCAGTAGTCCTGGGATACCCTCCTTAGAGCCAAGCCCATCCTCAGAGGTGCTGATCATTGCTGTTCCCTCCCACCTCTGGTTTAAGGGCCTGAAACTCCTTCCTTCCTTAGCACTTCTAAAACATGCCCCACTGTAGTAACGATAGTCTCTGACACACATACATACACACACATCTGTGTATATATGTGTGTATGCATGTACATATATATGTAAAACCAGTTTATATGGCACATCCAAATATTTTGATATAATAATAATCATAACCAACATATATATATATATATATATATATATATATATATGCTTTTGTATATGTTACTTCTTTTAATACTCCCAACCATCCTGCGAGGTAGTTGCTGTTACTATACCCATTTTGCAGATGAGGAAACTGAGGCAGGAAGAGGGTAAGTGGCTTTGCTGAGAGTCACACAGTTAGTAAGAGTCTGAGGTAGCTCTTTCTGATTCCAAGTGTACAGTCTATCCACTACACTATCTAATTGTCATCTCTGGAGGAGGGTGACAGTTCTGGATGGGAAGAAGAACAGTGATCATCACATTCCTTGTATAGGTGAGGAAACCGTTATCCAAAGAGGGGAAATGACTTGATCAGGAATGCTCAGGGAGTTAGTGCTGTCAGCTTAACTACTGATCATGGCAGAGATGGTGATGGGCCAAGAGGAACCATTAATTAAGAACACAGCTTCCCAACCAAAAAGGAGCACCCTAAGCTTAGGGACCATGTTTCCCTTTTCCTCCACAGCAAACCCAAATACTTAATTTTTCAGTGAAGGAAAAAGAGGTCCAGGGCACCAGCAGACTTGCCCAGGGTAACTTAGGAAGTAAATGTCAGAGATAAGATTTGGACCCAGGTCCTCTGACTCTGCCAGAGTCAGTGCTCTTTCCATGATGTTTAGTAAATTGAATGAAGAGAGAGAGAGAGTTAGCATTTTCCTGAGGGAGATGGGACTCAAAAGGCTGGTTAGCATTTGGACAGGTGAGTGCAAGGTACTCCAGTGATGGAAATTCCATCTTTTTTCTTAAGTGCCATTCAGCTTTGATCTTTTCCAGCTTAGCCTCTTCTTGAACACTGAACAGCTTGAAAGTAACTAATGTATTGAAGGGACGGAACAACAAAGAGAAAGACTTGAGAGTGAGCCCAGACCCTCTTACCTGGTCTTCCTCACCCCCTCCTTCCTCGTCATATTTCAGGATGTTGTCTCTGACGTCGTCCTCAGGATCAATGAGAAGCTGCTTGGTATGCCGCTCCTTCTCCCGACGTTTCATCCAGACCACAAAGAGCAGGACCATAGCTACAGTGAGATCCAATAAGCACATGAGAACTTTTCGCAAAAGGCAACACTGGTGTCCTTTAATTCCTGCTTCCCTGCCTTTGCCTGTGTATTCCTTCCTTCTCCATTCAGCTCAAGTCCCAATTGTGCCTATAAAGGGAAGGCTGAATTTGGAATCAGAGGACCTGAGTTTTATTTCCAGCTCTTCTATTCCCTAGCTATGTAATCATGGACAATCACTTGAATGACTGCAGTCCTCTCTAAAATGAAGAAATTGGACTAGAAGGGTATCTTTTCTGGTGACCCAGTGTACAATAGAGAGATACCTGAGGTATCACATAAGATATACCTATGATAGACTGATTGACATCTTGTACTATCTTGATGGAGACTGTCAAGTATTGGCGGGGATGGGAATTGGCTGTAGTATTTTGTTAACCAATAGCAGCAGAAGCAAACAACATCTCTGCTCTGTGGGTCCAATTTTATTAAGACAGTGTTTATACTAGAGCTAGAATTTAACCTCATTGTAAACAGCATCAGTACTGGGATGTCTAAAAATTTCTGATCTGGGCTGAGCAAGACTGGAAGGGAAAGTTTGGAATCTATAGCTGGAATCTGAATGAGAAGGGATCTCATTTAGCCCAATGCCTTCCTTTTACAGAAGAAAACAAGATGGAATTTTAAAGATTATTTTCATGGAAAATAGTAGAGCTGGGAATCTGAAACCCAGGTCTTCTGATTTCAAATCCAGTCTCCTTTCCACTATGGTATGATGCTTCCACAGTGCTGATTCTTTTTCACTAAATGCAGAAAAAGACAGAAAGTTGGAGAAGCGGTTGTCGTTCCCAAGTTCTCAAAATACACAGCAGGAAAAGCAGAGATGGCTTAGCATACACTTGCCCTCCTGAAGATAAAGGAGTTGGGATAAGGCTATAAGAAATCAGAGCACAGATAAGCTTGGCTAAGACTCTGACGGCAGAATTGCAACCAGGCCAAGAATTGGACCTATCTGCACAGCAGGGCAAGACTGGGGATAAGGAAATCATGTCCTGCACAGGCTTTCTTGCCTTTAAAGGTATTATCACCCTAGCTATATCCCCCATTCTGCTCTCTTCTTATTGCTCCCTTTTCCTTCTCCCTCAATCTTACTCTTTTCTTTCCCTTCCTTCCTTCCTTCCTTCCTTCCTTCCTTCCTTCCTTCCTTCCCTCCTTCCTTCCTTTCTTTCTAGGGGGGAAGGCATGTCAATTGGGGTTAAGTGACTTGCTCAAGATCACACGGTCACATGGCTAATAAGTGTTAAGTGTCTGAGACTGGATTTGAACTCAGATCCTCCTGACTCCAGGGCTAGTCCTCTGTTCACTGCGCCACCTAGCCAACCCTTACTCTTTTCTTTCCCTTCCTTCCCTCCTTCCTTCCTTCCTTCCTTCCTTCCTTCCTTCCTTCCTTCCTTCC
>NW_027187360.1:19636664-19769479 GCF_028583685.1 Petaurus breviceps papuanus | reverse complement strand
TCCTTCCTTCCTTCCTTCCTTCCTTCCTTCCTTCCTTCCTTCCTTCCTTCCTTCCTTCCTTCCTTCCTTCATTCCTTTCCTTTCTTCCTTCCTTCTTTCTTTCCTTCCTTCCCTGATTATCTTTTTCTTCTTCCTCTTCCTTGTTCTCTCTCTCTCCCCCTCCCCCCCACTTTTGCATCCTTTTTTTCACTGTACATTTCTTGTTTTCTCTACCCCCCCACCCTTGTCTCAGTCTTTGTCTTCTTTTTTCCTCTTACTCATTCTATCTCTGCCATACTGTCTCTGTGTCTGGGTGTATATCATTCTATTTATCCCTGTCAAGGGTATCACCATTCTTCTATTCACCCAGGATTGTAAACTAAGAGTCATCCTAACTTTTCACTCTGTCTCACAACTCATATCCAAACAGTGCCAAGTCTTATCAATTCTACTAAACAGTATCTCTTGCATTCTTTCCCTTCTCTCCATTTTCACCATAACCAGCTTATTTCAGACCCTCATTGCCTGTCACCTAGACTACTGATTTCAGTAGCCTCTTGATTAGCTCTCTAGCTTCTAGTCAATGCTTTCTCCATTTCATACTCCACCTTGCTGCCAAATTGATATTCCTAAAGCACAAGGCTGACCATGGAACTCCTCTGCTCAGAAACCTTCAGTGACTCCCCATTACCTCTAGGGATAAAATATAAATCCTTTAATTTGGCATTTATAGCCCTTCACAATTTGGCTCCAGCTCCTCCCCCACTTTACATGCTTTGCATCATAGCCAAACTAGCTGCTTCCCACTTTACATGCTTTGCATCATAGCCAAACTAGCTGCTTCCTTTACATAATGTTCCTCTCTCCTTTGTGCCTTTGTATAGGCTATCCCCCATGCCTGGAATGTTCTCTTTCTTTTATCTCTGCTTCTTGGAGCCCCTAGCTCCCTTCAAAGCTTAGCTTTAGGGCTGTATTCAGCAAGAAGCTTTTCCTGATTTCCCTCCAATTATTAATAGTGTTCCCTATCCCCATTTGGGCAGCTAAGTGGTGCAATGGGTAGGGCACTGGGCCTAGAACCAGAAAGATCTGAGTTCAAATCCAGCCTTAGATACTTGTGTGACCCTGGGCAAGTCACTTAACCTCTATTTGTCTCAGTTGCTCATCTGTAAAACGGGGACACACTGGATAAGGAAATGGCAAACCACTCTAGTATCTTTGCCAAGAGAACCCCATGGACAAAGTTCACAGAGTTACATAGGTCAGACACAACTGAAACAATGGAACAATCTCCAATTATCTTGTATTTATTGTGGATATATCTTGCATATACAAGGCATGTTTACGGGCATTGTGAACACAGTTGGCCCTTAAATCCAGGACATTGTAGATTTAAGTCCTGCCTTTGATCCATACTGGTTGTGGGACCCAGGTCAAGTCACTTAACCTCAATGTTCTAGGAAATTGTTAAGGTTGTAAGTGGCAGAGAAAGTGATGATCCAAATTGGTAGAGGGGGTCCCCTCACCTGAGAGTTTCTTATACCAGTGAAGCAGGAATAGTCCCTTTCCTAGGCTCACATCCTGCCTCAGACACTGTGACCTTGGGCAATTAATTCACTTAAGTCTCAGTTTAATCAATCAATCAGTCAATCAATCAACCCACTTAATTCACTCAGTCTCAGTTTCCTCATTTGTCAAACAAGGATAGTAATAGCACCTATGTCATGGGGCTGTTGTAAAGCTCAAATGAGGCAACAAATGTAAAGCAATCTGCAAATCTTAAATGCTGGTTATTATTTTCTTTAGGTACAGTTAATGCTGAAATAAATGCTGTTTAAATTGAATTTTGTTCTCTGTCTCTTCTCCTTTATCTTTTCTTGGGCTTTTTGCAGGGGGGAAGGCAGGGCAGCTGTGGTTAAGTGACTTGCCCAAGGTCACATGGCTAATAAGTGTCTGAAGTCGAATTTGAACTCAGGTCCTCCTGACTCCAGGGCTGATGCTCTATTCACTGCGCCACCTAGCTGCCCAATCTCTTCTCCTTTCTTCTCTGTTCTCTGCTACCTGATCTTTTTGTTGTTTCTTGTCACTTTTGTTTCACATCTTTGTCACTCCTGCCTTTGAAATAATAATGATAACTCACCGCTCCAAGATTTACCATGGACCTTTCCCACAATGATCCTAGCATTCAGATAGTGTAAATATTATTGTGCCCATTTTACAGATGAGGGAACTGAGGTGTAACTTTTTGAAGTGATTTGCTTAGGACCATACTGCTAGTAAAAGCTGGAATTCAAACCCAGTTTGTAGGACTCAGAATTCAGTGCTCTTTTCACCACAAGATATCACACCCACATCTTCATGTTTTGTTGCCTTCTTAACCCAAATGCTCATTCTCCTACCCAGCACTCATTCAGAGCCCATCCATCTTTTTTAAAAGTCATTCCCAAGACCACTTCTTTTCATGGAGCCTTGCTCAATTCTTCCAGCCCTCACTGATTTCTGAGATCAGAGAATGAAGAGCAGGAAGGGATAGCCTCTGAATTTCCCTAGCACTTTAGAATGAATGACAGCCTAGCACTTCATTATGCAAAGAAGCCCAATTATCATTTGCTGTTTATTCCTCAGTTTTACTCTTTGCACCTGCGTTAGACTATAAGCCTTTGGAGGGAAGATGCAACATGATGTTAATTTTGAATCCCTGAAAGTGTTGAGCCCAGCGCTAGGCACATTGTGGGTACTCTGCAAAGCTTTGTTGTCTAATGATTTGATCCTTCATGATCAGGAGGAACTCACAGGGAGCCGGGAGAGATCTCTGGGTATCTGCATCATGGAAGATTTTTGATCTCTCATAATCTTCATCCTAGGATAGAAGGTTTTGTTCTGCAACCCCCTAGCGCACTGATTGTGTAATATTGTCTACTATAATTCTCTGTGCTTGTGGCTCATTCCCCAGCTTGGCTGGAATCTACATGGAGAGCTCTCCACAACCTGGCTCTGGCTGATTTTTCCAGTGTTATTTCATATGAACACTCTCCAGGCACTCTACCTCCCAGTGAAACTGGACTATCCAAACTAGCTTTTGCCTCATCTTTGGCATTCTGTCTTCCTCTTCAGGGCATTCATACAAGTGATTCCCCAGCCCTGGGACATATTTCTTCCACACCTATACCCCTCAGAATCTTTATCATTCTTCAAGGCTCAGCTCAGGTATAACCTCTTCCTTCATGAAGCCTTCCCAGATCCCTCTCCACCATCCACCCCAGATGTTAGTGCTCTCTGATTCCTAAAATGTATTTCCTCTGTGTACCAGTCACACCCTACAGGAGTAAGCTCCACAAGGGGCTGACTTATTCTTGTTTTTGTTGCCCCAGTGCTCAATAGGGCACCTTTCACATAGGCCTTCGTGAAAGATCTGTGATTTTGTCTCTCCCTCAACAATCTTTCTGTGGCTTTGGAGAAAAGACCTAGTTTGAGGGAGTTGCCTGAGGCACAGACTTTGTGACTTGCTGGGGTCTCACAGGTAATGTTCTGGGTAGGATTTGAATCTGTCTTCCCAATTCCAAATCCTGCATGATGCACCCTTTTGCCTCTCACTTTGCACATAGTATAGGCTTACTAAAGGTATGCTGAATGAGGGCTGATAGCAGTGTCTTCTCTAAACTTCTCATCTTCCTCAGAGCCTAGAACAGTCCTCTTAAATACAGTAGGCACTTAATAAATGTTTGGACTAAGGGATGAATGATTTAAGGGCCCAGAATGGGGATGAGCGTGTTCGAAGTATCACATGGCCCACAAGTAGTGTACTCAAAACATCTCATACCTAGGGCCAGGGGATGGGGACAGAGTGACCTTGTGCCTCAGGCCCTGAGCTCTCCAGGGAGCCATTGTGGGGGGGGGGGAAGCACAGCATTTCTTTCACCTTCTTCTCTGCTGAGGTGGGGAAATATGGGTAAGGAACATTGCATGGGCAGTTTGATGGTATGGTAATGGAAGACCTGAATCCCACACTAGTTGTATGACTTTGGGCAAATCGCTGAATCTTCCTGTGCTTCCGTTTCCACACCTGTAAAATGAGGGAGTTGGGCTCAGTGGCCTCTAAGGTCCATTCAGTTTGAATCTATGACTCTGTGGTATCCTCTCAGACTCAGATGAGATGCTGGCTAATTTTGCTGAATTACTTCCCTTTCCTCCCTCTTCCTTTTTTATTCTTTGTTATGAGGGATGGCTTTCTGGGTAGGGGGAGGGAAAGGGCTATTTTCAGAAATGAAGGTGATATGAAAACAAAAGATATAGATAAAAAAAGAACATCAAGCCTTCTGCATTCTAGCTTCCCCCAGCCCCTCCCCAGTTTTTCATTCTCACCTCCTCTCTCTACCCTGCACCAGTGAGAACAGGGGAATGAAGTGGCCCCTGCTCCTTCTGGAAGCTGAGATGAACAGGAGGCTTGCAGTTTACCTTATTTTCTCTCCTTGTTCTGAGGGCTGTGGTATTTATGCCCAACACGGAGGTGCTGAAGTGACTAGAAGAGGACTGGACAGCTAATTACTGGCACTCAGTGCCAACTGACTGCCGCCTCGTCCTGCTCACGGTGCAGTTTTCAGAGTTCAGCATTTTTTTTTTTAATGCTTAGCCGAGATCTGCTTGTGAGCAGTAGGAGAATATAACTCTCCTCTCTGACATAAAACCTCTGAGCTATTTAGTGAGCCTTTTAAAGGCCTTTGCTGTTTTCTAAGAGTCATTCACAACAAGCTACCTGCCTGGTGCACAAAGGTGGTTTTGTAAGGGCTACACGGGCTTCCCATGTTCCCTTTCTCCACCTGGTGAGAAAGCCTGCCATTAACCATGCTGTCAGAACTTCCTTACAGGATAGACTTGGAGCATATCAATGGCCAAAGTTGGGCTTGTTCTTGCATTTTATTCCCACAACAGAATGGAAAGTAGCATTGCTCCAGTTACAAATCCATCTGGACTCTGCATGGAGTCACCTAGAAATCAATTTGTTTTTTGGGGTGGTGAGCCAAAAAAGGGTGCTGGATTTGGAGTTAGAGGTGCTGGCTCTGCCACTTCCTACCTGTGTGATCTTGGACAAGCTGCTAAATTGCTTGTTCATTTGTAAAATGAGGTGGCTAGTCTAGATGGCCCCCAAGGGCCCTTCTGGATCTAAGCCCCAGAGATGATATGTTTTATTATGCATTTCTTTTTAAGAAAATTATTTTTGAAAAAATATTTTTATTAATTTAACAAACCAGATAAATGAATTTGTCCTTCCCAGTGGCCTGTGATTTTCCTAGACAGTCCCTAACACTATGGGAACTTAGCTAGTGAAGGAAAGAAACAAATATGAAGGAATATCAGAATATTAGAGTGTATTGGCTGGAAGAAACTTTAGAAATAATTTAGTTCAATGTTCCTCCCTCCCCTCATTTTACAGATGAGAAAACTTAAGCCCAAAGGGGAAAATGATTTCTCTGATGTCACACAAAGTCAGTGGCAGAGTAAGGACTAAGATTTCAAGCCAGTGTTCTTTTTTCCTGAAGATACTAATTGGCTTGATATTTTTAGGATTCAGTCTTCAAGAGGGGGTTCAAAAGGGAAAAGAAATCTTTCCTCTTATCAACTGTTTTGATATTTCTCATTTGGTGTTTCCCATATCACTTGGAAGAGTGGCTTCATTGTATTGATTAGGCTGCATGGATTCCTGCTAAATCTGAGTACTGGGTTTCTCCATATGGGCAGGTGACTATGGATCTGTGCCCCACACCAAGTGGCCAAGGGAGAATTTCTTTCCCATATTGGACACATCAGAATCAGGCCTGCTATCAGCTGGGGAGGGATAGGCAGACTAGGAGTGAGAAGACCTGGGTCTGAGTCCTGCTTTTGTCACTAACTCACTGTGTGACCTTGACAAAGTTTCTTTTTCTAGACTTCATAGTGAAAGCAAAGGTGATCCCATTAGAATGTGGAATCCTGGAGAGTGGTTATTTTCATATCCCTAGTGCCTAGAACAGTGCATGGCACATAGTATGTGTTAGTAAAAACCTATTGATTGATTAACTGATCACACACACACACACACACACACACACACACATACACACACCGTGCTCTGGCAGCCTTATTGGCTTGAAGCTGATGGGGGTTATTCTGAGCCAGAGGTCAAACATTCTTCATTGAAATGAAGATTCCGAAGTAGCAGGTTGCACTGCCAACCTCAGTGTAATTTAAAGGTATCAGAACTGGTAAAAATGTCTCTTCTCCGCTCCTTCCCCCCCAACTGGCATCACTCCCTCCCCAAACCCACTCATCATAAATTACATTTCTTATCCTTCATGTGGCTTTTTCAGCTCTCAAGCATAAAAAAGTCAATTAGACTGACAATGAATGTCAAAATAAGCTTTGCTAATAAAAACCATCCTTTAAAGAGGGATAATGCATCTGAAAATGAGGAAAGGAACCTCTTAAATTCAGTGCCCTTCAGCCAAAGGTAATTTCAGTCAACAGAATGTTCAGGAGGTTATCTTGTACCTTGAAGTGAAGTTTTATAAAAAGGATAAAAAAAACCTAGATCCTGGATTTCCTCTTTTCCCCCTAGCTTCGGAAAGTCTGATGCAAACTTTCACAGTTTTCTAGGACGTCACAAACATTTTGAGGAGGCATTGATAAGTGAGTAGAGGGACCCAAGCACTGTCCTTCCCCTACTTTCAATGTGATGCCAGATGTGGTTTACCCCTTCAGAAGCACACAAAATGGTGACCAAAATTAAAGTCAGGGTCAAAGGCCACCAGGTGATGGGCCCCTAGTGGTGACCCTAGGTCTCTGGCTATTCTAATGCAGTCTTCTATGAGTACATTATCACAAACTTGGCTAAAGCAGGGGACAGGAGTAAGAGACTGTGGTAGAGGAGGTGGAGGACAGAAGAGATAGAGGAAGAACGCTGGAGGGCCCCAGAGGGCTGCTGCCTGTGCATTCTGGTCCCTTTTGCATTTTCATGAGCACTAACATTAACTAAATTTATGCAAATTCAAAGATAAAAATGATAACGCTATATAACTTTGAGCAGAGCTTGGCACAGTGGGGACAGAAACCTGGGAAGCTGAAAAAAAATATGCATTGGGGTAAATATTCATTCCCAATGTGCAGGAAAAAGCAGTGGGACTCCCATTAGAGATAACCCAAGTTACAGTTTTCCATCTCTCTGCTTCTCATGCATCCCCTGGCCCAGTGTGTTTAAATGGAGATCTCAGAGCTTATGCCATTAGCTCTGCCTGGCACCCACATGCTGTAGCACATTAGGATAATGTACCCGCTCCAGCCTCGTCCTCCCCCATTTAATCCTTGGCTTGTTTTCCCAATTGTTTTCCACAATGAGATATGACTGTTCAGTTCTGATTTCCAAGAAAGTGTGTATTTGGTCCAGCTATCCCTCCCTCAGAATTCAAGTAGTCCAATCCAAACTCACAGGCCTTGGTTCACTGTTAAAATGTGGCCAATGACTACTTCATTGGGTTTTAGAGGAGAAGTAGCCTTCTCTACCCACTAAGGCAGATTCCTGAGGTTCAAAAAAAATAACTGAAAATAAGAACAGGATATTTCCTGGCCTCAGTATGGCTCAAATTTGGATTCTTGGGTTTCCTTGGGCAGCTCACAGGCAGCTGATGCCTCAGAGCAGTGGTCCAAGTGGTGATTTAGTTTCTTTCCCATATTGGACACATCAGAATCAGGCCTGCTATCAGCTGGGGAGGGATAGTCAGACTAGGAGTGAGAATACCTGGGTTTGAGTCCTGCTTTTGTCACTAACTCACTGTGTGACCTTGAAAAAGTTTCTTTTTCTAGACTTCGGTTGCCTTAACAAGATAATAAAAAGGGTATTATTTATATAACACTTTGAGGTTTACAAAGTGCTTTATGTATATTATATCATATATCTTATGTATGTTATATTATTTGAGCTTCATAATAACCATGTAAAAGTAGGTGCTACTATCTCTGTTTTATGGATGAGGGAACTGAGAGAGGCTACATGACTTTCTCAGAGTCAGTTTCACAGCTAGGAGCAGGATTAGAACCCAAATCATGCTGATTTCAAGTCTATTGTGCTACTTAGGTGCCTAAGATTTCTTAACAGTTTTGATGTTCCATGATTTCACAAATGGCCTCCCAGGATTCTGTTTGCTTCTCCCAATTCCCTCAAATCCCCAAGAGAATATCTCTAGGGGAATGGAGGGGTGTGGTTTGAGTCTGTGGGACATAAACTCATGGAGCATGAGCTGAACTGCCCAGTTTAGCCATGATGGAATGGGATAATTTGGGATGATAGAGCAGTCTCTTTATTTATCCCTTGGTCTTAAAGGGGTGTCTGCACCAAAAGGATTGGCCACTAAGCTAGGAAGAGTAGCCCGCTCAATGGACCTTTAAGAGACTGACCCCTACCCTTTGACTCCCCTTCCCCCCTTATCTCCATGGTGAGACCAATAAAGGGATTGCTTCATCATCCCAAAGAGCCAGGGCAGCCTCTTCACATGCTCCATGGGATGGTCCCCATCATCTTAGCCCCTACTACACACACCAGAAGCCCTTTGGGATTTGGATAGTAAATGTTACCCTTCCCCACTCCAATCCTGATCTTCCTTTGTCTATGGGCATATCACTACAAAGCCTCCTGTGTCTTAGAGTTGAAGGGGAAAATAGTCATCCCTTCTTTTCCTCTTGTTACTTCTGACATCATGGAGTTATTTATTTTGTATTTCTCAAAGACACTTATTATGTATCAATCAGTTAATCAATTGGTGAGCATTTATTAAATACCTACTATCTGCCAGGCACTCTTCTAGGCACTGGGCACACAAAGATAGAGGCAAAAGTCACTGCCCTCAAGGAGTTTGCATTCCATCTGGGGAGAAAACATGTATAGTTGGAAGTATAGACTAAATAGGTACAAAGGTGGGCCGGCCAGCCTCATATTTAAATTTAAAATTTTATATTAAAAAATCAATATACAAATATATAAATATTAATAAAATATTTATTTAAAAAGAAATATTTAAATATTTAGTGCCTCTCCTTTCCTTTCATAGTTTCATTCATTTCTCCTTCCTCCTGGTTCTCATTCTCCTCATAAGCAATCTGGACCAAGTGAGTGAAGTAGTGTTATCATAGATGCAGGGAGGGAAGGGATCTTGGAGGCCATCTCAATCTCTTCATTTTACAGAGGCCCAGAGAGATTAAGTAGCTCACCCCAGATCACACAGGTAATATGTGGTAGAGGGAAGAATTTAGTCCCAGCTTCATTCAGTGTCATGTGGTCTTGGGGAGAGTGATTTTGTCTCCCTAGGCTTCAATTCCTTCTTCTATAGAATACAGAAATTGGACTGGATGATATCTATGATCCCTTAAAACTCTGCTATTGTAAGGTCTCATTACTAGAAAAGTTAAAAATGCATGTATCAAGCCATTCTGCCAATCTCCCATGCCATCCTCCCAGAAGAACCTTACAGCTACAGTTTACATATTTTAAGGGGTTCCAGTGTAGGGAGAAGTTTGCCTGGTGCATAAGGCTTCTTAGTGAAGCTTGGGCACAAATATTGGACATGAGCCAAGGGCCTGGATGCTCCTCCTCCCCTTCCTCCCCTCTCCAGTAGAAGCAATACTCACTTAGCAGAATGATGATACATATCAGTATGGCGACGATGGCCCCTGTGCCCAGCCCGGCAGCAGCCACTGCACCAATGGTGGTGCAGTCTCCATTTTCATCACAAGGGCACACTTTGACTTTGATGATAGACATGTTGGACAGAGGCGGGTTTCCTGAGTCTGTGACAATGATGGGAACATCGTACATTCCAGCCTCGAGGTACATGATACGCAAGCTGAGCTGGGCATAGTCACCTGGAACAAAACAAGCAGACATGAGTGCGAGATGCTGGGGAAACATTCCCAATACGAGCTGTGGGGCTCTGTCTGCATAAGCAAGAGGGAAGCTGGGACATTGTCAGGCTCCCAAACCTATCATCAATCAAATTCATGAGAGTGGGTTAATCCTGATCCATGATCTGGCTGCAAGGCATTAGTGACAGCACCAAGTTGAATTCACCATGTGCTTTTCCCAAGGGGCTTACTATGAGATACTAAAACCTATGGATAATCAGAAATAGGAGAAAGGGAAAAGTATGGACAAGAGGGAAGGAGGAAGAGAGAGAGTTAAGAGGGAGGGAAGCAGAGAAGGAGAATATAAACTCTTTGAGGGCAGGGATTATTTTGATTATGTCTCTAGCTTCCCTATCACCTTGTACATAGTAGATACAATAAATGTTGAGTTGAAGAAGAAAGGAGGGGATAGGGAAAGAGAAGAGGGGTGGAGAAGATAGGAAGAAAGGAGAAGAGGATAAAAGACAATAAAGAATGAGATAATGAAAGGAAAAAAGTGAAAATAAGAAGAAAAGCAGAGAGAGAGAGAATGATAGAGGAAAGAAATAGGGTAAAAAGAATGAGGAAGGGAAGATACAGCAGAGAGGAAAAGATAAATAGGAAGAGAGGGGCAAGTATGAAAAGAAAGAGGCAAGGGAGAGAAAATGGAAAGTATGGCCTGGGTGTTACTAGGCCTGTATGGAACCTAGAAGCTCAGAGTCAGATAACAGGAGGAAATAGAGAGGTGCTAGGAGAATATGGACCAACTAGTAAAGTTTAGTCCTCTCTAAAAATAAGTCTGACTCTGCTCTGGCTCCTCATGTTCGTGGAGGCCCACCTAGATTTTGGAATTCTTTAAAATGAAATATGCATCTCCAGTTTTCAGCATTATTTCTTGTTTTTGTTTTAAAGACATCCTTTTTTTTTTCAGTCAAGTTGTGACTGCAGGTGAGTGCCCTTCCTCCTCCAGGCTTCGGTGCAAAGCTTAACAAGCTCCACTATACAAAGCTCTGATACGAGAGCACTTAAGTCTGGATGTCACACTGGCAGCTCATCAACAGCCTTTCCTCCATTCTCTCCCTCCTGCTGCCCTTTACCACAGCCAGAGCAAGAGGGAAGGAGGCAAGTACACTCAAGCATGCTACATACTGAGAGCTGGGTCTGTGGTGGTCAGCGGGGAGACAGTGGAAGCCTCTGGATGAAATGGGCTTTGGGCTAGCAATAGTAATGATTACAGCAGCTGAGAGGCAGTCTGACATGGTGGACTGGATGCTGGGCTTGGGGTCAGGGAAACTTGGATTTGAATCTGGCCTTAGACACTAGAAGTACCACCCGAGGCTAGCTGCTCAACTTCTTTGACTCAGGTTCCTCCTCTGTAAAATGAGGGAGTTGGGTTGGATGACTTTTTAGTGTTCCTTTCAGCTCTAAATCTATGAACCTCTGCCCACTAAACGCCAGGTACCATGCTAAGCACTGGGGATTCCAATGAAGAACAGAGCAAGCGCTGTCCTCAAGGAACTTCCATTCTACTGAGGGGATAGCACATATCCATAAGCAGGTATGTGTAAACTACACATGGATAAAGTATACATAAAGCATAAAATCCTTTAAGGTTTCCAGAGCATTTTGCTGAGCACAGCATCTGGTATACAGTAAATGCTTAATTCATGTTTATTGATTGATTATCTTATTTAGGATAACAATCCTATCAGGTAAATATTGCAGGTATTATTTCCATTTAAAAATGAGGAAATTAAGGTTCAGAAGAGGTCCAGTGACTGGCTCACTGTCACACATTTAGACAAAGCAGTTCCCTCTTCACTCCAAGCTCTATGCCCCTTCCACTGCCTCCACTAGCTTGAGAGACCAAGAGTTTTCACTTAGATATTTCCTGAAGACATTTCCAGGAGTCTTACGAATTTCTACTACTGACCAAGAATGTACCGTGTTTCCCTGATAATAAGACCTATCTCGAAAATAAGCCCTCCCCTTACTGTGTAAGATTCCTCTAAAATAAGCCCTCCCCCGAAAATAAGCCCTATTGAGATTGCTACTGTAGTGAAGGTGATCCCCTGCACTACACGCTACATTACGGTACCCTCTGTATGCACCGTCCCCCCCCCCCTCCAGTGAAACGCATGCCGCGCTCCAAGCTGCATCCAATCAGAGCTGCAGCAGTGAGCGCGTCATCCTGTTCTTCCCCAGTGATTTGCTTGCTGGTACATTTTTTTGTTCACATTTACCTGTTTATTAAAATTGCTGTCAATGTTCATTAAAATAAGCCCTCCCCTGAAAATAAGCCCTCTGGTGTTTTTCTGTCCAAAAAAAAAATAATAAGACAGTGTCTTATTATCGGGGAAACACAGTATCTATTGAGAAACCACTAAGCTTCATTCCCCCAATCAGGCTCTGAGAGGCTCTCTGGGAGCCTGAGGGGTTAGAGAGGAAAGGAAGTAATATCTATATAAAATAAAAGTAATAATATTTTTCAAGTTTCTCTAGCACTTTTTCCTTTTGAAAATTTCCCCCCATCTGTTATCTTATTGGGCCATAAGATAGGCAAGTTGTTATGATCTCCTACTTGAAAGATAAGAAAACCGAAGCTAGTGACTTGCTCAAAAACACATAGCTAAATCCTAAGCAGAGACAAGGTCAAAACATAGGTCTTGTGTCTTAACTCACAGCAGCTCTTTGTACTGCACTAACCTGAATCCTTTAGGCTCTGACTGAATAAGGTGGCTTTCCCTTTGACTTTCCATAAAACCATATCATAGGGCCTAGCAAGATAATTCTGCACCTCTCCCTGGGGGCTAAGTTTTATTCTGGCTATATTATGTGGCTTCTACCTCCTTCTGAATAGGATGGAATTTCTCATGCATGTGCTGACATTTCTAAGAAAAATGCCTTCAGTTTAGCTCTTAATTAAGATGTCCTAGGGAGTGAAGAGGCAGGTAGGTGATACAGTGAAGTGATACATCAGGCCCGAGTCAGGAAGATCTGAGTTCAAATCTGGCCTCTGACACTTACTAGCTATGATCCTGGGTAAGTCACTTAGCCCTGTGTGCCTCAATTTCCTCATCTGTAAAATGAGTTGGAGAAGGAAATAGCAAACCATTCAAGTATCTTTGTCAAAATGGGGTCATGAAGAGTCAATCGGGACTGAACAATAACAATGGAGAGAAGGGGCAACTCATTAGAAAGAACACTGAATTTGGAGCCAAAATACCTTAGTTCATATCCCTGCCCGAGACATCTGAGTTCTGTGGACCTCACTCAAGTTTCGTTACCTATAAAATGAGTTTGGATTAGGCGATCTCTGAACTCTCTCCTAGCTCTTAATCCTCTGACTCAGTGACAATTTGAAAGCTTTTCACTCCTGCTTTGGTCTCAATTCAATAAGCATCTATTGAATACCTATAATATTCTTAGCAGATAAATTTAGCATAGTCCCTGACACATAGTAGGTGCTTAATAGACCCTGGCTGATGAAATAACTGATATACCAGGAACTAGTCCATTAGATTGTGAGCTCCTGGAGGGTGGAGTCTTTTATTTTTGGCCTTTTTTGGGGTATTCTCAGCCTTAGGACAGTGCCTGGTACATAGCAGGTGCTTAATAAAGACTGACTAGGGATGTGAAGTAAAAAATGAAATGGCTGCTGCCCTCCAGGATTTTAAATGATGCAGCAATGTAGGTACATACCTCTTACTGATGGGGGGAGAGACAGTATCAGGAAAGCATCTTCAGGCCTGGAATGTAGAGGTGGGGGCTGGGGATGGGAGTGCAGATCCAAAAGCAACATAATAATCCCATCTGCTAACTTTGTGGCCCAGACTCTGCCTTCACCCATGTGCAGGAATGGCTGTCTGGCATCTGTGTAAAGGCTGTACAACCATCTGTGACAGGGCATCTTCCCATTTCCCTCTGCCCACTATTAAGAGGCCACCTTTGGGTGATTATAGCCCAAGGCACAGCCATTGATCCTGACCATAGCTTGGGCCAATTGCTCTGGGACACCAGGAAGACAGATAATTGCCTTCTCTTCTCAGTCATTGTGGATGATTAATATCCAGTCTGGTCCTGATAACCACTCATAATTACGAGCTGCGTTAGCCAAGCTCAGTGCCAGGACACTAAGGGTTTCTGCAGCAGATCTGATATGAATCTTCCCTGATGAGCTCTTGGGTTTGTACCGTGACTGGGGTGGGGGCAGGAGGAGGGTGAAGGAAGGTAAAGGGAAGTTATCGTGACAGTCTGGAGTCCCAAGTCAGCTGCCAGACCCTTACCATTTAATCGGGTGATGGTCCAATTCTTCCGCACAGCTGATGGCATGAAAGGCAGCTCGAAGACGTAGGGGCCAATGTTGGGATCAATGTCAGCATCTGCAGCTGTGATGTTGATAACATTCAGGTTTGGCTTCTCACACACCTGGGCCTCCTTGGGCAGCAGCTCTGGGGCATTGTCATTAATGTCTATGAGATAGATCTGCAGTGTCCCTGTGCCGCTAGCTGGGGGGATCCCTATGGAAGGAGAGAAGGGTCAGACAGCAAGATCACACACAGAACTGCCCAACCCACAATCACCATATTCATAAAGGCACAGTCACATACAACCCACACAGAAACTGACATAGACAAAAACACCTAGAATATGATCATTTACACCTAGCATCTGGTATTGCAATAACAATTAAAACAACAACAATGATATCTCATTTGCATAAAACTATATAGTTTACAGGATGCTTCCAAGTCCGTTTTCTCATTTGTTCCTCACAATAACCTTCTGGGGTAGGCATTATATGTATCGTTTTTTCCTATCTTACAGATGAGGAAACTGAGGCTCACAAGCAGGAACCCAAGTCTTCTGACTGATTCTAGTGCTCAGTCCTCTTCGTCATGCTACCTGGCCCTTGACCATGACTGTCATATTGATGATGAAAGTACCAAAACAGTAAGTGGGCCAGGGTTTTGTTACCTTTTCAGTCGCTGATTTTTTTTCCACTTGGTTTGGCAGAACTCCTTAAGAATGTGATTCATTAAATGGATTTGGAAATACCAGGGGTCATACTATATTTTCTCAACTATCAATTTCCTCCCCCATTGAAAGACTAATAATATTAGACTTTCTCCAGCATGGTCACCTCCATGTCTTCCTCACTAGTGATTTGAATTCCACCCCGGGGTCTATTGGCTCTGGTCAGTTTATCTTATCTTGCCAGGGCTCAGGTTTCCATGCTACTTCCTGGTCAGCTCCAAACCATAGTTATTGTGGGTGTAGCTCTCCCCCACTCTGTTTTATAGCTTCCCTTTATGTGTTATCTTCCCGTATTAGAATATAAGCTCCTTGAGGGGAGGGACTGTGTTGCTCACTTATATTTATATCCCCAGTACTTATTTCTGGCACATAGTAAACACTTCATAAAATCTCTCTCTCTCTCTCTCTCTCTCTCTTTCTCTCTCTCTCTCTCTCTCTCTCTCTCTCTCTCTCTCTCTCTCTCTCCCTCCTTCTCCCTCTCTCTCTCTCTCTGCATCTATTTCTCCTCTCCCTCCCTCCCTTTCCTTCTCTCCCTCCTCCCCTTCCTCTCCCGCTCTGTTTTTGACATTAATTGCATTAACAATAACTAACATATAATGCTTTCAAGTTTACACAAGTGCTTTATATACATGAAATAATTTGAACACGACAATTCTGTGGCATAGATGCTATTTACAGATGAAGAAACTGACGCTGAGAGAGGTTAGGTAAATTGGTTATTCAGGATCACACAGAGCTGGTAAATGTTACAGGCAGGATTTGAAGTTAGGTCTTCTTGTTGCAGGGTTTCACATTCTATCCACCGTACCACCTCGCTACTCCTGATAATGCAATAATCATAAAGTTTTATGGATGCTTTTTGTTTTTATATCACAGGCATTTCTAGATACACATCCTTCCTTACCAAGAATTGAGCTCTGTTTTATAACAAAGAAAAACAGTTAAGTAGAAAATCCCCATACAATGTCTGAACCTGATGATGGGTGCAGCAATTTGATCTTGTAATCCTTCAATTCTCTATTGAAAGGAAGGGAGGTATGTTTCATTATTGGTTCTCTGGGACCACTACTGTTATTTCTGTTACTTCCTTTTAGTGATCCTTTCATCTTCATTGTTGTCATCATCATATCAACAGTAGCTGCATAAAAGGCTACAACCAATATTTACTTCTCTCTCCATTGTCTCTTGTAACTGCTGCCCTTTGGACAGCTGGATCCCTGTCTGGGCTTCAAAGCTCCCTGTTCCTGCCTTCTTTGTGATGCCTACTTCAGTTTCCCTCAATTGCCTGGGTTTTCCAACCCTGAACTTTGACATGGACATCCTGTCATGGAGAGTCAGATCAGATTCTCTGACTCATCACCCAACCTTTTAGCAGAAATTTACCCCCCTCCCTGCCACCAATTACTCCAAGGCCTGATAAGGGACTTCTTTGGAGGTCTGCTCTCAGGCTAGCAGAACATGGGCAGAATGATGCACTGATTTCTATTTTTCATGCAGGATCTACATTATTTTCAGGGCATCTAGGTTGTATGGCAGATAGCATGTTAGACTTGAAGTCAGGAAGATGAATCCTACCTTATACCTCGGGTAAGTCACTTAACCTCTGTTTGCCTCAGTTTCCTTATCTGTAAAAACTGGGATAATAACAGCATCTACCTGCCAAGATGTTGTGAAAATCAAATGTGTTTTGTTGTTGTTGTTCCTCTTTTCTCCTCCTCCTTTTTCCCCTTCCTCTCCCTTCCCTTCTTTCTGATCTCATTATACTCACAGATAAGAAGTGTGATGTTGTAATGGGGATGCAAATTTAAAGATCTTCCCTGCCCCAGGCCCTTTGATAGGCTTAAGAGACTCTGAGAACCTTCCTTGATTGGAAAATAGACTCTGCCTCCTAATAGACTGAATGTGGTCACATGGAGCCTGTGGCAGGAGGCTTAGTTTTCAGGAATGTCCACACCTTGATGCTGTGTGATTGGGCAGTGGGTCAGGAGGGTGGTTGCATTCTCTGAGCCAGGAGAAGGCTATATAAGCCCTGATGTGAGGCTTTGTTTTGGGGCTCACTTTGAGAAGTGTTCTGTGATTTGATCAGATGAGACTCTGGGAAGCCGTTGTTGAGAGCCCCCCGGCTTTGAAAAACCCAGATGTTGATTTGGTATGGATGTAATGGTTGGACAGTTTGGAAACCTGTCTACTTGATCTGTTTCTCTGTCTTGATAATTCTGTTTGTATACTCTGAAGTTCGGGGTGCTGACCTTTTTCCCCTGAACTAGGTAAACAATATATGTTTGACTGATTAAAGTAAGCTTGTTAACCCATTTTGAGTTGCTTTCCTCTATCAAAACAGATCCAAGAACCTGTGTTGGCAGCCACCCTGGGGACGCTTGGGGTGCTTGCTGCTATAGATGTCAACACTAAGTTTGGAATCAGAGGTCCTGAGTTCGCATCCTGACTTTGTTGCCCGATTCTTATATGAACTTGGGCAAATTCAGGCCTCATACACTCACTTAAAAACTGTGTAATCTCAGGAAAGCCACTTATACTCTCTGAGCCTTAGTTGCATCATATTTAAAATGGTCACTCAGTGGATAGAGTGTTGGACCTGGAATCAGATGATCTGAATTCCAAAACGTCCTTACTATCTGTGTGATCTTGGGTAAGCCCTTTGACTTCTGTCTGCCTCAGTTTCCTCATCTTTAAAAAAAGGATACCTCCCAAGATGTTGTGAGGATCACATGTGATCATATTTGAAGAGCTGCTTTGTGAATATGAAAGTGCTATATAAGTGCTACTTACAATTTGTATACTTCGTTATAAAATGAGCAGGTTGGACTGGACTCTGGGGTCTCTTCCAGTTCTAAATATTATGTTTCAATGATTGCAAGGTCTACCCATGGGAGAGATCACAAGGAATATTAATTGAGGTTCCTTAGAATTAATAACACTTGCTCACCCTGCCCCTTAATAATCTAAGGTTTAAACTCAAAGGGTCTAACCTCCTTAGTAAGTGTCTTGGGACAGTTTTTACAAGTCCTAATTTATTCTGAGCCTCAGTGACCTTTGGAGTGAATATTTTTGGATAAGAATGCCTTACATTTCTATGGGTGCTTTGCAAAAAAATATACACAAAAATTCAAGATCTGGTTTGATTCAAATGATCCTGGAAAGTCACTGAATCTTCCTGAGTCTCAGTTTTCTTATCTGTAAAATGGGGAAAATAATAGCACAGGGTTTTTGGGAGGATCAAACAAGCTTATATATGCAAAGTACTTTGTAAAAATCTTAAAGTGCTATAGAAATGTGATATATTATTATTATGCCATGAAATATTATAGGGAATCTTCAATTCACTCTATTCATTTCATAGATGGAGACGTTGAGGCCCAGAGAAGGAGAATGACTTGCCCTAGGTCATACAGAGAATAAGCATGTAAGGGATCAAAGCCCAGATTTTTGGACTTTCTACCCTTTCTACTATTGATGTCAGTACTAGAACCCAGCTCTCATGACACTCATTTTAATATTCTTTCTTTCTGGGGTAGCTAGGTGGTACAGTGAATAGAGCACTGGCCTTGGAGTCAGGAGGACCTGAGTTCAAATCCGGCCTCAGACACAAAAACTAGCTGTGTGACCTTGGGCAAGTCACTTAACCCCAACTGCCCTCCAAAAAGCAAAAAAATAAAAAAAATATTATTTCTTTCCATGGTAGGACTTATGAAGTTACAGCAGGCATTACTGGCCCCATTGGACACCTGAGCAAACTGAGATTTACAGAGATAAAAGAATTTGTCCAAGATCACACATATTATTAGTGGAAGAATAAAGGGAGAAGATCCCAGGTCTTGTGAATCTAGGGTACCTAGTCTAATGCTTTTTTTTTTCTGTTACATCCTATTGGCCTGATATAGACTAGAGTTCCTGACCTGAGGAATCCATTCTTGGTCTTGCTGCTACCTCAAGAGGTGACCTATAGACCTAGTTAAAGATCTTCCCTAGGCCTCCTGTCAAACATAGAAGAAAATACTATCCAACTTCATAACCCTGAAGATGCCTCCTTAGCTCAGTCCTGGGAGATCAGGAACCCATATGACACTTATAATGTCAAGGCAGATGTGTTGCAGGCAGCTGTCAGCTAGACAGAGTTCCCTTAGTAGCCCAAGAAATCATAGAGAGTATGGAAAGCCTTTATTGATCTGCTCCCTTCCTAAAGTCAATCTGTCTCCAATGAATGGAGGATGCATGCAGTATCCACTCAGGCCTCACAGATACCCCCAAAGACAGAAAACCTACAGCATCCAGAATGTGTCTATGTTTCTCAGGACAAGTATTTTGACTGCTATCCCATTCCATCTTATAGGTGAGGAAACTGAGGCTCAGAGTTTACAGAGGGGACAAGCTTAAGTGACATCTTATTCACCCTCAAGCCAGTTGTAGCGGCCAATTTTTCTACAAGACTCTAAACCATGCGTGACTAATTCCCTGGGGGCTGCAGCTGCCCTCCTGATGGGATGGGATGTAGGCATAGCTCTCAAACTACCAAAGGTGAGGACAGAAGAGAGAAGAACAGTAATATTCTAATCCTGGGTCTGGTTTCAGATGGAGGCACCTGACCTTGCATTAACAGCTGCCTGTTCTTGTTGAAGCAGGCCGTGTGTAAAAAATATATCCGAGGGGATGTCTCTTTAATCTTTCACAAAACACATCAAAACAAATTTAAGGAAAGGCAGCCTTGTTCTTGCCTTTGAAAAGCTGCTTTGATAAGTAGATGATGACACAGCACATAAGCAGGAAGACATGCAAAGGGATTCTATTAACCTAGATAAAACTTTAGCCATTACCCTGAGCACTCAGGAAGGAATTTTAAATGAGATGTTTTTTCATGTGCATTTTTATGGCTGCACTATTATAGTGACGATTCATTTTTCAGAAATCTTCATGCAATTTCAATTCTGGGAGGGACAGCGGGACCAGAGGGAAGGGCACCAGGCCCTTTGTCTTTGCAGGACAAATATCAGGGCAGCACCTTTGACTTCCACAGCACTCAGGGGAGAGAGCGGCCGGTATGGCCTCCTATAAGATTTAAAAGGCTAGGACCTAGGAGGAAACTGGAGGGTTAACATTAGCCTGAGATTTTACTTTCACACATGTAAGTTTTTCCAAGAAGCAGCAACTATAAGCTTGTTTCTTGCCTTTCTTTGTAGAACTCCCACCTGTAGAACCTTCTCCCAGGAAGAACAGGATTAGAATAAAAGAAATATTAGACATTCTGAGGCAGAAGAACCATCAGAAGCCATCTCGTCTAGTCTGAGCTACAATCTCTGCTAGAACATTCCCTGACAAGTGCTCAATCAGCCTTCGAGGTAACACCTCTACTGACAGGAAACTCACTACCTCTTACAGGAGCCCATTTTGGTTTTGTATTGCTCTGATGGACAGGAAGCTTTCCCTCACATGGTAATGTTAGTGAAGGCAACATTCACTTATTGCTCCTAGTGGTGGCAGAAATACGAGGGGTTTTAGAAATCCTCTCTTTTAGCCCCTCTATTTATAAGAAGATGACACTGAAGGCCCAAAAAGGACAAGTAAATTGTCTGAAGTCACAGAGTTAATCAGTATGGTCTTCACCTAAAACCCAAGTTTTCTGAAATACTTTTCTTATATTCTCCTTGCTTTCTAGCATAGTATCTTATACACAAGAATAAATGTTTCTTGAACCAATGGCCCCTCCTACCTTTCCAGTCTTCTGACACCTTTCCAGTCACCCTACACATACTCTGTGATCCAGTGACATTGGCCTTCTTGGTATTACTCCTTGCCCAAGACACACCATTTCCTAACTCTGGGTATTTTCACTGACTTCCTCCCATGCCTGGAATTCCCTCCCTCCTTATCTCTACTTCCACACTTTCCTTGCTTCTTTCAAGTTCCAGCTAAAATCCTTATTATTGTTGTTCGTCCTTCATTCTGGAAGAGGACCAATGACATCATGACAGGGACGTTTTGACTTTCAGGTGAATTGGATTTAAGGGAGGCAGAGCTATGCCAAGTGTTCAGCCTCTCTCCTCCAACCATCAAAGTCCGGTGGCAAGACAAAAGTCAAGATGACTGGTAATGGCCCAGGATGCAGTGGGTGATCTTGGTCTTTCTACTTTCTCCTCCCTTCTCCAAGAAGCCTTTCCTGATTCCTAGGATTCCTGTTAATTCTAGGGCCTTCCCTTTGTTATCTCCAATTGATCCTGTGTAGAGCTTGTTTGTATATAGTTATCTGAATGCTGTCTCCCCTGTTAGACTGTGAGCTCCTTGAGGGCAGGGACTATATTTTACCTTTCTTTGCATCCTCAACACTTAGCCCAGTGCCTGGCACATAGTAAATGAATGAAAGGGCAGGTCAGACCCTGACTCCTCTGCTTTGTTCGCTGTGACTATGGCCTTCTGCAAAGGCTGCAGCAGCTCCCTTTTCCAGTTTCCCTACTTTCTTCCAAAGCTGTCAGAAGCATAGCACAGGCCCCACTGAGCAAACCCCACAAATCAATCCTCTGTTTGCCTTGGCTTCCCTTTAATAACACATTCTGAATCCTGTGCACATTTAATTTACTCCACCAATTTCCTGTCCCACTTTCACATTTCTCCCCCTTTCTTTTGACTGTAGAACCTGGGAAAAGGATAAGTTATCCTGACAACTCTGTCAGGGCATCATTCCTGCTAATGCATCACATTAGGGTCTCACTGAAGCATGAACAATGCAGATCTGGGCCACACCATTGTCAGCCGCCAGGAACGTGGCCTCGTAGACATTATTCTTAATGTAGACAGACTCTCGATCAAGGACAGCCGCCGTGGTGATCTGACCATTCGTGGCATTAATGTTCAGCCAGTTTGCTGGATCGGACAGCTTGGAGTATCTATGGAGAAAAGGAATAAATATAGGCAAGGTTCTCTCTTGATGAGCCCTTGGTGGAATTTGAAATAAAGGAATTTTTTTCTTCCTTTAAGTACTGCTGATCTTATTAGGGGAAAGATGGCAGCAATGAGGGTTGTCACCTGAAATAGCCAAGATTCAGAGCCAGCTCATACTTGATATCAGCATGAGACAATGTTACTAGCATCCCAGGATGCTTGGTGAAGCTTCTTGGCATAGCAGACTCTCCTGATTTTTCTCCCTATAAATTACCCAATAGGCCTCCTGGCAAATGACTCTTTATTCACTGAGAGAAGCCCAGCTTTTCTCTACTTATAATTATAAGATCATAAAACATAGAGTTGGATGGGGCATCTCCTCCAAACTCCTCATGTTACAAATAATGAAACTGAGGCTTGGAGAAGATTTGAGCAAAGCTGAATCTTGATTATTATCCCCACCTCCCCCCCCAGCATTGGCTTTGATTCTGTCCTCAATAGTGGTCATCTGGGGTTGTGGGTATATTTCTTTGGAAAGGTTTCTGATATCTTTCTCCTTTGAAAGTTTTGCTATGTCTCTTTAGACATTAAAGTCTTTAAATACTATGACTATGTCTTTTGTATCCCCTCGTTACCATCAAATGACCTAGTGGGTAATCATTCATTTTACAAAGAATTCACCTTAGAATTTTTGCTAAATTCCATATTTTTTTTTACACAACATTCCCCCTTCATGTACTCATTATTCCAGTCACATAGATCAACTTGCCATTCCCCAGACATGGTACTCTATCATCCACCCCCTGCCTTTGTATAGTCTGTCCCTTGTGCCTAGCATGCCACCTCTACCTCCTAGGATTCCCAGCTTCTTTCAAGACTCAGCTTCAGTACCATCTCTTATGGGCAGCGCGAAGCCCTTTTTGAGTTAGGACTGCTAAGGACTTTCTGCTAAGGACTCCTGCTGAGGACTGCCAGGGGCCGGAGCTGCTGGGAGTGCGCTTCCAGGACGCTGGGTGGTTGCTGTGCGTGGGGAGAGGAGGACCTTTGCCTGAGGTAGCCTGTTCTGTTTTAAAGGCTTGAAAATGTGGGTGCTTTCTACTTTATCTACCTGTGCCAATATCATAACTACTCTGATGGCTTTCGCTTTCTGGTTTTGGGACTCAGTCTTTTGGTATCTTAATAAATTTTCTAGTTTATTTCCCCATATGGCAAGCATGACGTATTTTGTAATGGATAATTATATCAGCATATTTGTAATCTCCATAGGCATTGTGAATATGGCATTGCTGATACAGTCCCCTAAGGAGTTAATGCTTCTTCCCTCATCTCCCCTGCCTCACTTACAATAGAATGTAGCCTCTTTAAGGACAGAGACTGGTTTTTGTGTTATCTGTCTCCACCATACCTCACTTAACAAATGCTTGTTGCACAAGTTCATAGATTTGGAATTTTAAGTGACCTTAGAGATCACTGAGTTTAACCCCTTCACTTTATAGATAAGGAGTTGAGGCACAGAGGTTAAATAACTCACCCGGGTCATACAAACTAGTAAATATTGTGGGGAGGGGGAGAAGGTTTGAACCAAGGTTTCCTGATTCCGAGTGCCTGCAGCACCTTTAAAACAAGAAGCAGTTTATGACTTAGTACTTACAAATCTTTTCAGAAACACCCATTTTGTAAAGCAGGGACCCCATTTACACACTCAGGATTGTATCCAGTCCTCGTGGCTCTCAAATCTGCCTCACTTTGCAGGCTTCTTTGACTAGTTCCTCTCTCATCTTTTTTGCTGTGTCAGCCACAGGGGGAAAGAAATCTCATTTTGCATTTCAGAAAGCTGTGCTGGGGAAAAGCTCAGCTGAACTTAATAGCCTCAGTCTGCTATGGCAAAGCACTGTTCTCTGCGATAAACCCCAGGTAAACAGCTTTATGCCTTTGTTTTCAAAATGTGCCACTTGATCCACTGGCAAAACAAAAATTTTGCCATAAAATGTGTGGTCTGGGAACGTCAGCTGGAGTAGTAGAACAGCCCCTGGCTGGAGGTTGTTAGAGGAGGCACTTCCAGATATGATGTCTAGACTGTACAAGCCCGAGGCTTCTCCAACCCTGCTGAGCCTCCTTGAATGGCCGAGCTGGCCATCCTGGGGACTTGACAATGCAGTACTTCTCTGGATTGTGTTCTTTTATAAGAGATCTTGAGCAGGTCCCTTGGCTCAGGTGGAATAAGGACAGTCTGAGGAGGTGGGAAAGGCTGAGGCCCTAGATTGTCTCCCAAGTTTTCGTCACTTATCCCAAATCCCTTGACTCAGGCCTTTCTCCACCAGACTAACAGGGAGATATAATCACTGCCTGCTGCTTGCTCAACTACATCAAGAATCTGAGAGTTTTATTCATGGGGTTATTCTCTCCACTTATGCAGATAAAAAACCTTTGTGATTTAATAAGTAAATGGTCTTTGAAGTTTATAGCCAAAACCCACATCTCTCTTTAGTCAATCTGCTGATGAGCCTGACCATGTTTAGTTAGGTTGGTTCTTAGACAAAAGAGAAGTAAAGTGTGGTGCATATGTAGTTGGATTTGGAGCCAGGAAGGCCCCAGTTCAAATTCTGCCTCAAACACTTACTAGTGTAACTATGGGCAAGTTGCCTGACCTTTTGGGGTTCACTTCCTTCATCTGTAAAAATAAAGGGATTGGACTAGATGATCTTGATGGTATAGAAAGGTTTTTGAGGTGTTGAACTATGAGGAAAATGGCCCATATGCCAGGGGGTGATTAGTAAATCCTTCTATGTTTACCTCACTCCTCTCTTACCTATTACCCCTTCCCTGGGAATCCCTTGTCTCCTTGTCCCATTGCCACATATGTCTTGCAAAATCCCAGCCCTGGGTTTTCTGCTCCCCTCTACCTTTGTTATTCATATACATGTGCTGCAGAACACTGATGGAGAAAATCACACAATCGTGCCAGTTAGGTCCATTACAGGAAAGATATTATCCAAGTTATAGGCCCTTGCTGCTGCTGCTGCACAGCAATCCTCTTAATCATCCCTGAGTCTCTCTCTCCCCCTCTTCCCTCTAAGGGGTCAAGGGATTCCCAGGGAAGGGGACAGCATATGATTAAACTGGTTAAGGCTTAAAAAGGGAGGAAAGTGGGGGCGGCTAGGTGGTGCAGTGAATATAGCACCGGCCCTGGAGTCAGGAGGACCTGAGTTCAAATCCGGCCTCAGACACTTGACTCACTTACTAGCCTAGTGACTTTGGGCAAGTCACTTAACCCCAATTGCCCTCCAAAAAAAAAAGCAAAAAAAAATAAACTAAATAAAGGGGATTTTTAGGAGCGGCCAGGTGGCTCAGAGAGTAAGAGCACTGGCTGCAGTGTTGGGATGACCTGGGGATCAAATCCGGGCTCAGATACTTAGCACTATACCCAGAAATAACCTTGAGCAAGTTACTTAACCCCGATTGCTTTAAAAAAAAAAAAAAGGGGAAGAAAGTGAAATTAGAGCAGGCATGATGGGCTGGCATAGCAGGGAGGGGTGGAATGATGATGCCAAAAGAAGGATAAAGAAGGTAAGAGAAGAGTGAGGTAGACATAGGATATGAAGTTAGGATTGGAGAAAGGAATTTTGGAGTTCAATATTAGAGATAGATCAGAAGTGATACTAAGATTAAGGGTGTGATCATTCCTGTGAATACCTAAGGTAGAGGGAAAATGTAGGTAATAGAAATTTGGGAGGGTGAAGACCTAAGAGCCCAGGTATTTGAGGACCTGTACACGGAAGTTTTCAAGCATAAGGGAATAAGTTAGAGAAGAGAAGACTTGAGATAAGTACAGAAGACCTTGAGGAAGGAGGGCAATGGGCAATCCATTGAGTCAGTCCAGCTCAGCTTTAGGGGGACAATGAGCTGGGCCCCAGATGAAACAGGACCTCAGGCCAAATGTCTCAAGGTTCATGCTACTGCAAAAACAGTACTGATACTAATGCTCTATGGTTCTGATTAATGGATAAACATTATCTAAGAAGATCCAAAGGACAATAGAAATCTGTATGGTGGGTTTATGTAGGCTGCAGCATATTATCAATGGTAACTTGAGCATATGAAATACTGTAAAAGACATTCTTGAGGACATGTATGACACAAAAAGGAAGAAGGCTGGTCATACAGCAAGAATGAGAGATGGGTGATTTCAGTGCTGTACTGGTATTGACAAATATTAAAAGAACTAGGAGAAGCCTTGTAGCATGTAGGATCAATTTACACAAGAATAATATAGAATGCAAAGGCAAGCATGGGTTGCATCTGCACCTGAAAATGCCTAAATTGATGGGATTGCAGATCCATAGAAGTATCTAACTGAGCAACAAGGAAGGTTTTTGAAACTTAGGGAAGAACTTCCTGAATATTCTAGCAGTTGAAAGCGATACCAGCACCTCCAGATATGAAGGGAGGAAGTTCAAGTATGTTAAGGACAAGAAACTTTCTTGCTAACGTTCCCCCCCCCCCCCAAATCAGTGAATGAAAATGTTCACAGTTTTCTATTTTGTAATTTTGCCCATTCCACAACCCAGGGATGGCTAAAGAATCCATCCCTCACTAGGTAGCCCTAGTCTGACCCTGATGTTTCAGTCCTTTTAAGTTGTATGATTCTCCAAGATTTAACCACACATTGCACAGTCTTTTCAAATCAAATCAAGGTTGCACCTCATCTTTGGTCTGAGAACAAAAAAGAACCATTTTTTTCTCTTACCATAGAACATTAGAGTTGGAAGAGACATTAGAGGTCATCTAATCCAGCTTCCTAAGGAAATTAAAGTCCCAAAGTGATGTGTTCTGGGTTGGACAATATCATAGCCAATATCATTGGCTCTTTGTTTCTGGATCTGAATTATATGTCTTTACACAGCTGGATATGGAAGTAAAGATAAAGTTTTGTGTAAACTCTGAGGGTGTCTCCTCTAAATCAGCAGATCAATCCCCCAGAACACAGGGGAAGATAGCTCAGGATTCTAAGGCTGGGCTGCTCCCTCCAACCAGGAAATAACCAGTAGCCTTTCTCTTAAGAAACTCTTCCTTTTCTTTTCTTTTTTTAACCTGGGGGCGTATGAGTCTGGCGAATAAGAACTCAGTGGTAGCCAGTTGGGACCCTTCTCTGTGGTGTATCAACAGAGGAAAACGAAGCCATGGAAGCAATTTGGTTTCGATTTTTACAGTTGGTAAAGTACCTGTGAGCTCTGGGTCTGGGCACCTTTCCCCAAGGTCTTCCTCAGGGACTAGCTTAGCTGGGTAAAACTGAGCTATAACTTTTGGGTCAAAGATTTTCTTTTTTCCAGGGACCCACCTTACTGCCTGCTGCATGAACCTGTCAGGATCCACAGCAGAAAAGGTGGTCAGCACTGTCCCCATAGGGACACCCTCCTCTAGGCGGATCAGTTTGTGGTTAGAAGGGAAATACGGGGCTTCATTAATGTCCATGACTGAGATGGTCACTCCTGCTGTAGACTGGAAGGACATCTGGATCCCACTGGCCAAGGGTGCTTGATTGGATACCATCACAGTCAGCATGAAAGCTCTGTTCATTTCATAGTCCACAGCCTAGAACAAGGAAACAAGAATAGTAAGCAGACGTAAGGCTATGGGAAAGCAGTGTCGTTCTTGAGGTGTAGAAACTCTGAAAATTCCTTACGTCCCACACTGCAGACTGGTGTGGAGCTGCAAGGCTGCACTATGGGATGGAGGTAGGAAGGAACAAGGAGGTGGTATCACCTCTGATGCAAACCATTGTCCAAGAGTGGACTGGGAAGCCATAGAAAGCATTATTTTTACATTTTTGTCTTCTCACATCCATGTGAACCTTGCTGTTCCCAGAATACACTGTATTCTGAGGTCTCTGTAGTTTGTTCTTTGTCCTCCTCTTCACCATGACTCCCTGGCTCAGGAAGAGGAATCAGCACTTTTTTCATACCCCTCACTGCTACTTCCAGACCTTCTTCTGTTGCTTTTGCTCAGTAATCTCTCCTCTTTGTGACTCTCTCCTTTTTCTTGTATCACCCAAATTCACATCCTTCCAGTAGTTTTCTACTACACCCTAACTCATTCTCCCTTTCTCAAGGAGCTAAATAATACCTGGCTTACAGTAAAAAAGCTAACACAAAGGGAGAGTCAACCTTTCATCTCACCATTGCCCCGGGTTCTACCTCTGTGATTCAGAATTTTGTAATTCCAATGCTTGACCACAGTTCTGACCTATATAGACCCACCTAACTCTCCCTTCGCCTCGGTCCTCCTAAACCTCTTTTTTATCCTCACTACCACCTTTAGGTATTTCACTTTCCCTTGCTTTCCTAGTTCTTGTTCTGGCTTCGTTTTTCTTCCTTTGCAATCTTGATCCTATAGTTAAGTAATTTGATTATACCCTGTCCTCTACTCTGAAATCCCCTGTCCTGTCATGTTGCCAGTCATGCCTCGTGAAACCCTAGCTCTGGCTTACTCCCATCATTCACCATCTCTATTTCTATTTAGATGATGCTGAATGCCAGTGAGAAAGTCACACTTCTCTGCTATATGGGAATATTACAAATTAGTGTTATGTTATTTTAACTAGGCCTCACCACATGCAGCAATCTTCCCCAATTGGCTTTCTTACTATACTCCAAAAACAAGCAGTTCCAAATCTTCTGGTGTTTTTTCAAGCTCCCTATGTTATCCCCTTCCCCTTCCTTTTTAGCAGAGGACTTTGCCCAGGAGTGGGGAACCTGTGGCCTCAAGGCCACATGTGGCCCTCTAGGTCTTCAAATGTAACCCTTTTAGTCAAAGGCCCTAGAGGGCCACATGTGGCCTCGAGGCCACAGGTTCCCCACCCCTGACTTTGCCTCTCTACTTTACTAATAAAATAGAGCTCTCTTGTTCTGTACCTTCAACACCCCTCCAACACCATCATCAATTCTCTCTTCCTTTACCCTGTCTTTGATAAAGAGAATTCCCTTGCCAAAGTGAATCATTCTGCTCATGCTCTTGATGCCACCCTCTCTGATCTCCAAGACTTAGCTGTTTTCAACCATTCCCTCCCTTTCTAATCTTCAGTCTCTTCCTGCCTATTGGCTCCTTCCTTGTTGCTTACCAACACAGAGGTCTCTCCCATCCTCCAAAAACCTTTACTCAATGCCATGTTCCCTTCAAGCTCTAGTCTTATCTCTTTTTTGCCTTTCACAGCCAAATGCCTAGAAAAAGCCATCTGGCCTAGCTGTCTCCACTTCCTACTCACTTCTCAAGCTTTTGCAATCTGGCTTCTTATCTCACCAATCAATTAAAATGTTCTATTCAAGGTTACCAATGATCTCTTCATTGCAAAATCTGATAGTCTTTTCTCAGTTTTCAGCCTTCTTGACCTTCTGCAGTATTTGATGCTGATGACCAAGCTCTTTCTAAGATAACAACTGACATTTACATAGCACACTGAAGTTTTCATAGAACTTTTTATATCTTAACTCATTTGCTCCTGACAATAATCCTATGAGGCAAGTACTACCTATATTATTAACCTCATTTTACAGACAAAGAGACATAGACCAGAGAAGTTAAGTGGCTTGGCTACCCATGGTCACACAGGAAATAAGTGTCAGAGGAAGTGCTTGAACTTGGTCTTCCTAACTCCAAGATTGGCCCTTTATCCAGTACACCATACTACTGTGACATGGTCTGAGGATGTCATTCTTTTGCTCATGAAACTACAGTGACTTCCTCTTGTCTCTAGGACAACTCACAAACTCCTCTCTGACATTTGAAGCCCTTTACATTTGGGTTCTAGCCTACTTTTGCACATATTCCATTTCATACATTTTGTATTCCAGCCAAACTGTCTATTTTATGTTTCTTGAACAATGCATTCTATGTCTTATCTCTACTCTCATCCCCTCTGGGCTGTCCCTTATGCCTGGAATGCACTCACTTTTTAGTTCTGTCTCAGAGAATCCTGAGAGGCCTTCAAAGCTTAGTCCAAGGGCCATCTCCCATACTAGGCCTATCACAATTTCCCAAATTGCTAGTGTCCTGTTCCCCTCTACCAGAAATTACTTTGTATTTATTTTTCTGTGTACATGTTGTTTCCACCCAATGGAATGCAAGCTCTAGTAAAGACAGGGTCAGTTTCAGTTTTGTTTGTATAACCCTAGTGATTACAACAGTGATTGGCACATGTAGGAAATTAAATCCTTATTCAATTAATGAGTAAACAAATACTACTGTCTCCTACTTTAACAGCATTGCTCTTCTCCTGGCTTTCCTACCTGGTTAATTACTCCTCAGTATCCTTTGCAGGATCATCATTCATGTTGTGCCACTTAAACTTGGGTTCCCCCAATGGCCTTCTCCTGGTTTCTCCCTTATTCTCTCTCAGTGATGTTATTAGCTACCATTCGGCACTTTGCAACAAGGTTGTGAAGAAAATGCTTTCCAAACCTTCATGTACCATAGAAGTATCATCATCATCATCATCATCATCATCATCATCATCATCATCATCATCATCATCATCATCATCATCAATCATGCCTCCTTGCCATGTTTACAAGAATATTTACTTACAATGCCTGCCACAGCATAAAAGAAGGCTTTGGGAATTAGCAACTTAAGAAAAAGAACAAAAACCTAAAGAATTTAACTCCGGTCTTCATTTATTAGAAAGCAGCTGGAGTTGGAGTTGGCTCAGGTTTGTTGGCTCTGTTAAGAACGGGTAAGAAGGACACCTCACCAAATTATCAGCGTTTCTGGCTCTCCAGGAGATTGGGTCAGACTCCCAGGGGTTCTTCAATCTCTCTTTAACATGTTTGCCCCATGTCTGTCACTTTCTAGCCTGACTACAACTAGAACTACCTTGCCTATTTCTCTCTGCCAAATTATGCCTCCTCTTCTCACCTTCACAAATCTTTCTTGGACTTGCTTCTTTTATGAAAGACTAAAACTCAACCAGTTCTAGTCACTCCAATGTTGCTATAGCTTCTCGGGGGCATAGCGTGTCTCTTTAAAGCTGTGATTATATTAAGAGTCTGGCTAAAGGCCAAAGATAGTTAATGTCCATAGTAAAGAAGAATAGCAGGCAAAATAATTATGGTTATGTGTTCCCTTCTATTCTCAAAACTAACTTGATGAGTTAGGATTTCATCAAAGGTATTAGCACATATAATCACATAAGTTAGACCAGAGGTATTATATTTTTAAAAAGTAAAAACACAGATCAGTTAAAAAATAAACAGGTAGTGGGCCAATTTGGGCCTTGGGTCTTTATTTGCTAGCCCCGATTAAATTAGACTATCAAGTATCAAATTTAAGAGTTTGTAACACCAAGCAACTTCCAGGTTCAGATTATGAGCATAGCAAACTCCATTTATTCAGTGACAGATTAAGGCAACACGTTCACAGAAAATCAAAATCAAAACACAGGGTAACTCAGTCATTTAGTAAGTTCTCAATTCAATCACAAAGTACTAGGGTCCAAGTAATCCACCCCTGGGAAGTACACTCATTTAGTAAATCACAAAGTCTTCTCTCTATTCAACTGGAGATTAGTTTCCAATCATAAACAAAGTACATTCATTTGGTCAGTCACAAAGTATAAAAGTCAAAAGTTTTCCACCCCTCAATCACAACTGAATTACAATACCATCCATCACCACCAAGCACCTTCTCAAAGGGGAAGTGGAGAGCACAAAGGCCATCTACCCCTAAGCCACAGCAAGGTTATATCATCACAGCATTCAATACCCAAGGACAGGTCTTTTCTTCATCTTGACCCGAGGCAAGTTCTCAGCAATCTCTGTTAGTGGGAAGACAAAGCTTAACAAAGCCACAATATATATTGCCAGTGTCCTCATTGAGTCACTCTCTGCCTGCAGAACAGTCTCAGGACCCCAGAAAACATCAGCAAGACTCTCCTTCAGGATTTCTGTAAACATACAACAAGAAAATCCTCCTTCAGGGCTTCTGAACCAAGAGCAAATTTCCAGGACCTCTGCAACAACAGCACTGTCCTTCACCAGCAGACAAATCTGGCAAAGTAACATCAAAACAGATAGAACAAATACCGGCACCACAGTCATGCTTCTTCCCAGTTCAGTCCTCAGTTCTCATTTCTTTCTCTCCAGCAGTAGCAGCAGCCTCCAGATGCTGGCTCCCAGAAGTTCTTCTGGCCTCTCTCTGCTTGGGCCTCTCTCTAAATCCAGGGCACCAGTTCCTCCCAGTTCAGCCCCCTCTCTTCACATCAACAAGTCCATCCCACAAGTGGGATTCACGAGCTCTGAGTTTTAACACTTAACCCGAAAACCAAGCCAATACAAGGGGATCTTTAAATTCCATTACCATTACAGAGTTGTAAAATACAAACATGCTTAAGAAACATATAACTTTGAGTTACTAATGGCCTATTATTAGAACAGAATCTCTTTATAGTTTTAGAAATAGAATTGTAAAAAGAAAGAAAATTCATTACTTTTTAAATTTATTCCTTATTGTAGACCTTCAGTTACTATTTTTTTTTCTTTCAGAGGTCTTTGGAAAGCCATATGACAATATATATAGACATTTACTCAAAGAAGGTATGCATTTCATATCACACACCTATGTCACATTTATGAATAAGTGGTCATGTCTTCTCACAAGCCCACTGTGACACAAGCACTTATTTGGAGAAACATAATAGAAAGGTCATTTTTTCTTATTGGCAGCTGGGCAGAGCAGTGGATACAATGCCAGGCATAGAGTCAGGAAGACCTGAATTCAAATCCAACCTCAGATACTTACTAGCTGTGTGGCTCTGGGTAAATCACTTAACCCTGTTTGCTTCAGTTTTCTCATCTGTAAAATGAGCTGGAGAAGGAACTAGCAAACCACTCCAGTACCTCTGCCAAGAAAACCCCAAATGGAGTCATGAAGAGTCTGATATGACTGAAATGACTGAACAACAAAATGGAAAAGCCACCTATGTACAGGATTATGCCATATAACACACTGTCTTGACAAATATTGTTTTCTAACAATGTAATTAATCTATCATAATGAAACTATACAGCAATATTATGAAACGTTACTGCAACAATTCTCATGTATCCTATTTATTACATTATCCTTATCTTTCACTTACAACATTGTTCTCATGGAACTGAGTGGTCCTAATGTTACCTTACCAAAAGTGGTTCTACCAACCAACCAACATTACATAGAGTGTGCCTGTAATACTATTGTAATGCTTCTGAATCTCCAAGATTCTTAACAAATAATCTTTTCTTAATCTTCCAGGAAATATGTGATGTCAAATCTGGAGATTGTGGCAGTCATAGATTCTTGCTTATCACAATTCTCTGAGGAATATATTAAGCATTTTCTCCATTGAATGTGTGGCATCAGCAATTACTCCACCTTCCTGAAGCCACATATTATAGCAATCAATCAATATTGTGCTTGGTACTGGGGACATAAAGGAAAAAAAATGACATTCTCTACCCTCAAAGAGCTTATTTTCTATTAGAGGATAGAATATGAACATATATAAGATGTACAAGACAGATCTAGTATGAAAAAAAGGTTTCATTTTTTTGTGAGTGGGGGCAGGTAGTAGTAGGTGTGGGGATCAAAAAGTTTTCATGTAAAAGGTGGTCCTTGAGCTGAGTTTTGAAGGAAATTAGGAATTGTAAAAGGAGGAAGTGAGGACAGATTGTATTAAGGGGAAGAGCTATTACAAAGTCATGTAAATACACCTTAACTGTTGGTATTCCTGAAGGATTTTCTTTCAATTGTCTCAGGGACCTCATCAATTTCCATTGTTTTTATTATCATTTCTTGATAGAAGATTCCCAGATGCATCCACCCTATCTCTTCCCTGGGTTCTAGTTTGCTTATAGTAAGATTTCATGCATTTTAGCTATTGGCACATGCCACTTAAATGAAACCAAGTTTTGTTGTTGTTGAGTCGTTTCAGTCATGCCTGACTCTCTGTGACCCCATTTGGGGTTTTTTCTTTTCTTTTTTTTTGCCTTTTGGAGGGCAATTGGGGTTAAGTAACTTGCCCAAGGTTACACAGGGCTAGTTTTTTTCATCCCATTTTACGCACCGTGCCACCTAGCCACCCAAACTTGTCTTTTTTTTTTTTCTTTTTGAAGGGCAATTGGGGTTAAGTGACTTGCCCAAGGTCACACGGCTAGTTTTTATGTTAAGTGTCTGAGGCTGTATTTGAACTCAAGTCCTCCTGACTCCAGGGCCAGTGCTCTATTCACTGTGCCACCTAGCTGCCCCCATTTGGGTTTTTCTTGACAAAGATGCCGGAGTGGTTTGCCATTTTCATCCCTAGCTTATTTTACAGATGATGAAACTGAAACAAATAGAGTTAAATGACTTGCCCAGGATCACACAGGTAGTAAGTGATTTAGGATAGATTTGGACTCATGAAGATAAGTCTTCCTGACTTTAGGCCCAGCACTCCATTCAGTGTGTCACCTAGCTGCCCTGAAACCAAGTTTAAGAAACATGTAAAGGCTAAAATTTGAGGATGCTTTCAAATAAGCATGGTATTTACACCTGAACTCTGCTTGAACTATTAAAAGATTTTGCAGCAAAATATACCTTCATGAGGAACATGAAGCTCTATTGCTTTGTGAATGACAAGTTTACAATTATTGTTCCTTGCAACTAGTGCAGCCTGATTTACACCATTTACAAGTGTGAAGAATCTCTAAACCATGTATTGAACTCACTTCTCAGCTACACAAACACGAAAATCTATAAAGAAAAAGTGGAAAGCACAGTGAAACATATGTGGTTACTTTGCTCTTAAGGGATTTTGCACAGATTTCTTTCCATCTCTCCCCAGAGTGAGAGATGAGTGTGTTTGCTGGCCATGGATGCCACTTGATTAGCAATATAACTATCATGTAGTAAATGGGTCTTTGCATTAGGGTGCTGATATTTGTTTGATTTTGCTTTTTTGGAGGGGGGAGGGCAGAGCAATTGGGGTTGACTTAACCAAGGTCATATGGCTAGTAAGTGTTTAGTGTCTGAGGTCAGATTTGAACTCAGGTCCTCCTGACTCCAGGGCCAGTACTCTATTCACTGTGCCACCTAGCCACCCCTAGGGTGCTGATACTTGGCATAGGTGTGGGGCTATTTCTTCCTCTGGAGGGAAGAAGTACTTCCAGCAGTGACTTCCACCCTTGTACCTCACCTCATGGTTCTCTGCTGGCCCAGGACATTATTTGATACAACCTCCCCCAGGCAGAATTGTGCTTGGGAAAAGGCTATTTTTTGATACACCTGAGGTCAGATTATTCTCTTTGCTCCTGCCTTCTCTCTCCACCCCATTTACTGCTTTTGCCTCTGGGGAAAATATTCTTCTGGTAATAATTCTACACTTGACTGGAAGCACTGGTTAGTATGCCTGTGCCTCTCCCCACTCCTCCAAATGCCTAAGGCCTCTCATTAGGTTTAACCCCAAATGTACCACAGTTTCTAAGTCTCTCTACACCTTCCTCTTCCTCTTCTAAGTACAGGGGCTAGCAATACATCACCCAGGGCTGAATTATGCAGGAATACACCTCAATCTGGGAAGGAAAGTTGGTTATAACTTATTAATTTAGAAGTCTATCAATTCCCTTGAAGATAGCTTCTAACATGAGGGTTATTGATTGATTTCAGGGCCAGCATGTTCTGAAAAGAGGAAGGAGGAGGGCAAGAAGAGAGAGCAAGGGCAGAATCCAAACTAGAGATGCTCTGGGCCCAAAGCAGAAAACCTGCATCATAAAAATAAAGCAGCTCAGAAATGACAGAATCTACTAAAGGGACTGGCTTTAAACACTTGTGCAAATGCTCCCAGTGTAAAATAAACAATTTCCCCACAATCATGTGAAACACATAGCCAATAAATGAAAAGAATGCAGATTTATATTTGGTAGTCTTTCTCTCTCTCCAACAGGTACCCTCTTCTTTCCTACAACCTTCACTGAGTCATGGAATTACTGTTGATTTCAGTAACAGACACATAATAAAGGTGCCTATATAAATACCTCACTGGCTCCTGGAACAGTTGAGTAATGGACTTCAGGAACCAAACTATCCTTTCAGTATTCATTGTCCTTTTCTATCTTGTAAAACATCTGCTGATCTGCTAAATATGTCAAACTCTCATAAACATCTAATAAGAAATTATTTATTTACGCACATCCTGCCCACTGGACTTCTGATTATGTTTCATCCAAGTAGGGGCTTAAGAAAACCCATTAAGCAGCAGATCTGTTCTCTTGCTAGAGGAAGGTGGATACGGCTATTTAAATTGGTAGGGGAGCACCAGACCTGGGCAGGGAAAATGAAGGAAGGAAAACATTGGAAGACATGGCCCAGAGAGAGCTGTTTCCAGATACATATTATAGAAGTACAAAAAGAAGAAAGAAGATGAACTATTTCTACATCCACCTAAACAGAACCTGGGAATTCAGCCACTCCTTTACCCATTTCCTTAAAGAGTTGATTCTGCAACTTTAAGTGGAAAGAGATTAGGCTAACAGTCAATAACAAAACCATGTACTAGTCAGTCAATAAACATTTATTAAGCACCTGCTATATGCCTATGTTAAATACTAGGGATATAAAGAAAGGCAAAGGACAGTTTTTGCTCTCAAAGAAATCAGTCTAATGGGGAAGACGACATTCAAACAACTACATATTGCCAAGCTATATACAAAATAATAAGAAATAATCAACAAAGGGAGGGCACTAGGATTAAGAAAGATCAGGAAAAGCTTCCAATAGAAGGTAGGATTTTGAGAAGCTGGGAGGCAGAGATGAAGATTGAGAACATTTCAGGCATGGGGGACAGCCAGGGAAAATGTCTGGCGTTGGGAGATGGAGTGTTTTGTTTGAGGAAAGCAAGGTGGTAAATTTCACTGGATTGCAGAATATGTGGCATTGGAGGCCAGGGCACCTCACAAAGCCACTTAGAATTATAGATCATCCAGGTTGGAAGGATCTTTAGGGATATACAGTCCAAACCCCTTCATTTTGTAGATAGGGAAATTGAGGTCAGATAAGGGAAATGATAGTAGGTTAGTGGCAGGGAACTATACCAGAACTCAGATGTCCAGAATCTTGTCTTAGTGATCTAACTTCTGCCATAGTATCTCTTCACTTTACTTGGAAATTTCAGCTTTTAGGATAGAGATTACAGATCCAGGATGGAGAGACAGCCTTATATAAAAGAAAGTAGGGGGAGCCAGGAGATATAATTTGAATTTCTGTGCAATATTGCACAAGCTCCTTATAAAATCATACAATCACATAGTAGGCACTTAGTAAATATTAGTTGACTGACTGACTGACTGCTAACCAATGGAAGGTGGGAATATGATTTACATCCAACCCTCCCATGACAGCCAATCATGGGATCTGTCTCAATCACAAATAAGTTTACCTTCTCATTCTATTTCTCACTCTATCCTCTCAATCTTCTGTGTATACTCACAGTGTCTCCTTTTCTGGGGCAGGATCACCCTGACAGAAGATGTAGTGGACGTGCTACTGGAAAAATACATCTATTACCCCTTTTGTCCCAGCATACCTATCCTTTGTTCCTCAGATCACCTCATGGCTACAGCAGATATTCAGTATAGTGTGGGAAAGAGCCAATTTCCTTTTCATTTGGGTGGGACAGAATAAGTATCAGATGTGTAGGCATGGATGGGCTGCCATAAACTGAAGATATAAGTCCATTATCTTCCCCTCCAGCCCAAACTCAACCCTTTTTCAATCTCCCTTATTGGCAGGTACCGCCGTCTCATCTTTGACTCCACACTGTCTTCAAGCCACACATCTAATCAGTTGCCAATTTTGTCATTTCTGTTGCTACACTTCTCACATGTATACCTCCCTCTGTACTTATACAAACATAATTGTAGTTCAGGTCCTCATTATGTCTTACCTGGGCTATTGAAATTGCTACCTAATTGGTCTTCCTGCTTCAAGTCTCTCCCTCTTCCAATTTTTCCCCTATACTACTGGCAAAATAATCTTCCTAAAACACAAATCTGACCATGTTGACCCAAGACTTGCTATTGGCTCTAAGATGAAATATTATTTCACTTTTACCTAAACCTTTTTATTTCCCTTTTTGTAAGTTTTATAATGTACATGTTTACAAATAAATATACACACTGGGGGTGTGTGATCAAATTTTTTTTTAACTGAAACAGATGCCTGACAAGAAAAGTTTCAAGGTAATTGAAGCAGGTAACAATATCAACAGCTAGAAAAGACCTTACAGATTATTACCTAGTCTAACTTTCATTTTATAGATAAGGAAACTGAGGCCCAGAGAAGATAAGTAAACTTGCCCAAGTATCAAAACCCAGATCTTCTGGTCCTATGTTCTATGCTCTTCTCACTAACTCACAGCTCATAGTGTCAGTCAATACTCCTGATTCCCAGTCCAATGAGCTTTCCACTATGCATACTCTCTGATATGTAAGGATTTACATGTAAGAAATTATTAGGAGAGAAGTATGTACAGGGTCTGTTTGGGGTCTAAGATGATGCTTAAGTATCCTAATGCCACTGAAAATTGGATAAAATAGGGAATAATCCAGTAAATGTGGCATCTTTGAGCCTCAACATATATAAAATTAGAACAAACTCTTAGGGACAAGGAAAGCTTCCTAGATTTCCTGACTACCTAACACTGAGAATTCTAAAAGCCTCCAATCCTCTAAACCATATAAGAGCTCAATCCTGACATACTTCATGCCATGTTCTGCCATGACTATTTGGTCCCAAGTCTCTCACCTGTAACTCATATGTAGCCAGAGCCAGCAAGCCCTTCCCCAAGAGTCTTCCTGAGAATAAGGAGGGATGAAGGTTATGCAGGATGAATATATTGCTTAATAAAATTGTAGTGGTGTCATAATTGAACAAGCTGGTAAAGGCAAGTGATCTTTCTCCTATATTTATTGGTTTGCTTCCCCAGGGGACAAGGAATAATGTAGTATGTCGTGCATTAAAAATTATATCACTGTTCTGAGCTAGGAGGCCTTCCAAAAAACTGTTATAGCCAATAAAAGATCATAGGAGGGTAAAATAAAACATATTTGTAATGGAGAAATCAATAGATAATTTGCTGCAACAGTTTCAATTAGGGAGGCCAGCTACTCCCACCACAATCTGCCTAGTTACCCCTGGATGTGAAGATAACCAGTCTTCTCAAAAGTCGAAATGAGTTTGGGCTGCACTAAAACCTCAGTTTGGGCCACTGATACTGTGAAGCCCAGAGCTAAATGCATCATATCCTGCCTATGAGACCACAGCACAACCCAACTTGCTTTTTTTTTTTCTTTCATTATCTATCAATTGAGGCTGCCCAAAGCTAGGTATTATCACCTCAAGATCACATCCAAGGTCACTGCTGAAATGTAAGTGGTTCACAGGTGGAAAATAGAGGACTGTATCTCAGCAATTCCCTTTTATCATTTGCATCCCCCCATTACAACTGGGCAGTTGGGAAGGGAATTAGATTGGGATTAAATTCCCAAGAAGAGAGTCAATGGGGTATAGTGCAATGTAATAGAAAAACCACTGACCTTGGAGGTAGGAGAACTGGTTTCAAATTCCAGCCCCAATACTTAATGCTGTAAAATGGGTGTAAGAATTTGTATACTGGGGGTGGCTAGGTGGGACAGTGAGTAAGAGTTCCGGCCCCTGAGTCGGGAGGACCCGGGATCTGTTCTGGACTCAGATATTTAACACCCACACAAAAAATGTTGGCCGTGTAACCTTGGGCAAGTTACTTAACCCCAGTTGCTTAAAAAAAAAAAGAATTTGTATACTGCTAATCTCACCAACTGACCCAAAATATATTAAAACACTATAAAATGGGAGTTATTGAAACTAACTATTTTAAACTGGCTTCTTCATTAGAATAAGTATATAGCTTACCAAAGGGGCAAATTTCCAGGGGACAAACCTCATTAGGCTATATAAATTCTGGTCTTTTAAATATAAATTAATTCAGATCTTTTAGACACAGAATTGTATTGTAGATAGAGCACCAGTTTCAGAGCCAGGGGATTTGGGGTCAAATTTGGGTTCTGCTACTTATTATTTATGCAACCCTGGTCGTTTTACTTCCCCCTTTTGGCCTCAATTCCTCATTTGTAAAATGCATGGATAAGTGAACCATCTTATCTCTAAGACCTGTTTATCTGTATACTTGTGGTACTATATGTTTACAGGTATTAAAACCAAGATTGTGACTGCCTAAGACAGAGCATTCTCCTTGGGTAGCACAGGCAACTTGGACAACAAATTATGAAAATCAAGACCTAGGGTCCTTGTTTCATCATCTGATAAAGTCTTTCCAATCAGCCCTACAAAGTTATGAAGGAGTTACAATGTAGTAGAACATGTGACTGGGAGTCAGAAGAGTTTATTCCTAGTCCTAGTTCTGCTGCTTACCATCTATGTGCTTGACAAATCAATTAACTTCTCTGAGTCTCAGTGTTGTCATCTGTAAAATGGAGATAAAACTTGCTCTACCCACTTCAAAGGGTGGTCAGATAGAGAACTAATAAGACCAAAGCAGGCAGCATAGCATAATGGAAAGCATGCTGTACTTAGAGTTAGGAGGGTGTGGATTTGAATCCTCTCAGATACTTATCGGTATGACTTGGGCAAGTCATTTAACCTCTCTAAGCCTCAGTTTCCTCATTTGTAAAATGGAGACAATAATTACACAAGGATATCTTGAGGATATGGGGGAGCTATGTGGCACAGTGGATAGAGTGCCAGACCTGAAGTCACAAAGACTTATTTTCCTGAATTCAAATCCAGCCTCAGACACTTACTAGCTGTGTGATCCTGGGCAGGTCACTTAACTCTGATCAACTCAGTTTCCTTGTCTGTAAAATGAGTTGGAGAAGGAAATGGCAAACCACTCCAATTTTTTTGCAAATCTTTGCAAAAAATAAAAACAAAACAAACCCAGATGGGGTCATGAAGAGTTGGATATGACCGAATTTAAGGATTAAATGAAGTTATGTTTTTTTTTCTTTCAAACTTCACCCTTTTGTAATCAGAGCTGGGCCTGAGGGAGATGCTTTTTAAAAATTGGGGCAGGGAAGAAGAGCAGGCCTTGGAGAGAGAGGATTTCCTATGAAGATAATGGGAGGACAACTTCTAAAGACACTGTAAACAAGAAGGCACACGAAAGATTGATTGGAATAGCAAGGAAGGATCCTGCTTCAAAACTGCATTTCTGCCCAAACTGGATAGCTCTTCCTGGGGCTCCAGGGCACACTTACATCTCCATCTCTAGACAGAACTGAGTTTTGTGGCTGCATGTGCCACTGACTATGTAGAGGGGAAAGCCAGAGTGAGAGTCATTCTTAGAGGGCAGATGCCCTGTAACGTGTGTGTGTTTGGGGGGGGGATCCCTACTTTTTACTGCATTGGAAATTTAGTGTGTCATTGACACTGGTCCCTAAGAAAAGAAGGAAGCAACAAGGGAAGGGAAAGAATGGAAGGAAATAGAAGGAATGGAGGTCCTGACAAGCAGGGGTTCTGGGAATGTGTTGTTTCCAAACCAGAGTCCGTTTTTTCAGAGGGGTGGTTCTCTTGGGTTGGGGATGTTGCAGATTATACTGCAGCATCTGTGAGAATAAATTAAATGAATGAAAAAGTGTTTGTAAAGCATTTACTATGTGCCAGGCACTACATGAGCTCCAAGTGCTCTCTAAAAAGCTAATGTTTGTGTCATAGTGACAAGAACACTGGTTTTTAAGTCCAAAGGTTCATATCTGGGCTCTGCTACTTCCTAATTGTATGACCTTGGACAAGTCACTTTATTTTCCTGGGTCTCATTTTCTACTCCATGAAACAGGGGGTTGAACTGGATGATGTCCAAGGCTCATTCCATCTCTATATCCAGTATCAGTGAGAACAAAGCTTATTTGAGTCACAACTTGCTATGATGGGATTCTGCCACCCTTTTGTTCTCCTTTCACTTATAAGTCAGAGAAAATGTCTAAAATGATGATTTAACTGCAAATTAACTTTGTACCAATTTGAGAATGCTTCCTGAGCTGAAACATGACAAGACAAGATGCTTGTCTTAAACAGCTTCCAAATTGAATTTTTAAAGAAAAACATTGCATTGACTTAAAAAAATAATAAATACAGTTTCTCTATTATGCACAATCCATGGGACCTGTGGATGAGCTGCCTGGATTGAAGTGGTGCCTGCTTATCTGTGATTCTAATCTAGCTCTTTCACAGAAGCCTGGCTGTGAGGGATAGAGGACTCCTCCAGGGGAGTTGGCTCCCATCGAGAAAACAGTCAGCAGACAGCAGAAAGGAATCTCATTTTGGTTCCGCTGTATCTCCTTCTTCTCACGAGGCTAACGCTTTCCATCTTCATGTCACTGGAAATGTTACCTATTGATTAGGCTGACAGCAGCAGACAGCACTAGCAATGCCTTGAAGCTCCGACAAACCCTATCATTGGGGTGGATATAATTGCCACCATCTTATTTCCACTTGGCTTTTAATTTGAATTATTTCTCCCTGAATAAGCAAGGATTAACAGATACAGCCATGAAGGAAAAATAATAAATGCCACTGATCCTACTGGGGGTATAGAACCCTAAAGGTTTTAAAATGCCTGAGATTTGGGGTGGGAATCAAGGTGGAGGCAGAGTCCAACTGAAGACCAATGGCTTTCAGAATGAGGAAAGCTGGAGTTTTATTTCTAGGACAGCTGATCCCTGTTTGACTCTGAACATTTCCCTCTCCCTATATCCTAATCTCCTTCCCCACCTCAGCAGTACCTTTAAGGTTAACTCCACTTTCAAGGTTAACTCTTTCCTTAAACCAAAATGAGAAGAAAAACCTGAAAGTCATTTTTGTGAAGGAAATGCTTTCCTGTTTTTCCTCCAAGGTTCTATATTCTTTCAGGTCTTGTTACTGTTATTTTTAAAACTCTATATTGATTTAATTTTACATTATAAATACAGATTAGCATTACTCCATGAGATGTCTCTTATAATAAAGTAAAAAAAAATTAAGCAAAACAATATTATGACCTTGTCTGAAAGAATATGTAATGTCATCTATAGCAGTCTAACCTCTTTATTAAAATTTTTAATTAACAAATCTTTTTCTCTTCTTCCTACTCCTACCTCATTGAAAAAAAAAAGAAAAATAGAAAAAAAAAACATAACAAATATGCACAGTCAAATAAACAGATTCCCTCATTGGCTACACACACACACACACATACACAAAGACATACATAACACACACAAAAGCATGCATGTGTGCATAAACATATAGACATGTGTATGTATATGCATGCTTATACATACATACATACATATTCCATTCTGTATGCTAAATATTCGCCTCTGTCAAAAAGTGGATAAAATGTTTCATCACTGATATTTTGGAATCACAGATGGTCATGGTATCATAGTTCTCAAAGTTGTTATTATTGTATAAATTGTTCTCCTGGTTTTGTTCTTTTCATTCTTCCTCAGTTCACAAAACTCTTCAGAATCATTTATTTTTATAATATTACTCTTATGGCATAAATTATTCTTCTGGTTTGAAAAAACTTTATTTCTCACAGTATAATAATGCTTCACCATGTTGATTATGTCACAAGTTATTTAGCCATTCTTCAACTGATGGCCATCCTTTTAGTTTCCAGAGAAATTCCATTTAAAATTGTTATAGGATATATAAAATACTTAAAAGTCTATCTACCAAGATATATGAGAACTCTGTAAATACAACTTTCAAATCATTATTTATACAACAAAGACAAACCTAAAAAATGGAAATACATTAATTGCTTATGGGTAGGATGAACTAATATAATAAAAATACAACTCTACCTACATTATAATACTTATTCAATGCCATTCCAAATAAATTGTCAAAAGATTACTTTATTTAAAACTAGAAAATACTAGAATACTAAAAATTATTTTATGTAAAACTAGAAAAAATAATAAAATTCATATGGGGATAAAAAGATTAAGAATCTCTGGGAAAATAAAGAAAACAAGTAAGAATGAAGAAGGTCTCCCAGTGCCAGATCTCAAACAATACTACATAGTATAATTTCTAAAATAATATGGTATTGGTTAAATATTAGAGATATTGATCACTGGAATGGGTTTGCTATACAACATACAGAGGCAAATGTATCTACTACCCTAGCATTTGATAAACACAAAGATCCCAGTTATGGACTCAGGTCCATTTATTTAACTTCTATCTATCTATCTATCTATCTATCTATCTATCTATCTATCTATCTATCTATCTATCTATCTGTCGGCTTTTTTTTTTGGAGGGCAATTGGGGTTAAGTGACTTGCCCAGGGTCACACAGCTAGTTTTTGTGTTAAGTGTCTGAGGCCAGATTTGAACTCAGGTCTTTCTTATTCCAGGGCCAGTGTTCTATTCACTGCACCACCTAGCTGCCCCAACTTCTATTTATTTAAAAGGAGGCCCCTTGTATACTAGAAGCATTTCTTCAGCTTGATTTTGTTATATATGAAGAGAAAGGGGGAGAGAAAGACACCTCTACAGGTTTTAAATAGTCATGCAAGGTCAAATTCTCATATATTCTACTAAGTGATATACATTTAATTAACCAAAATTTATTAAACACCTACCATTCAATTCAATTTAATAAGCATTGGTTAACCATCTACTATTTACAAAGTAGGTAGCAGGGATATGAGAGTTAAAAAATAGTCCTTGTCCTCAAAAAGCTTATATTTTATTCCACTGAAATCTCACTTGTCCTTAAAAACTATCACTTGATCTGATCCTCTGGCTACCTATCATCCTATATCTCTTCTTTTCCTGGCTAAGCTTCTCGAGAAAGTAATTTACACTGGGTACCTTCACTTCCTTTGTTCTGCCTCTCTTCTAAATCTTCTGCAATCTGACTTCCAACTTCACTGTTCAATTAGCAATATTCTCTTAAGGGCCTTTTCTTAACTTTCATCCTTCTTGACCTCTCTGCAACCCTTAATATTGTTGATCACCCTCTCTACCTGTACATTCTCTCCTTGCTTGGGTTTCATTATACTCTTCTCCCCTGATTCTCCTCCTATCTGTCTGATAACTTCTTCTCTTCTTTGCTGGAATTTCATCCAGGTCATACCTATTAATCTCGGGTGTACACAAGACTCTGTTCTGGGTCCTCTTCTCTTTTCCATTTGTGCTAACTCATTTGTTCCCATGGGGTCATCTATTATCTCTAGGAAGATGACTCCCAGATTTACATATATAGCCCTAGTTTCTCTCTTGAACTAAATAATCTTATGTCACCAATTGTCTCTGGACATTTCAAGTTGAATGTCCCATGGGCATAGCATACACAAAGGAATGTATGTGTAATGATAGGATTTCAGATACTATGACATACAATGAAGGAAATATTTTGGCTTGGGGGGCTTCAAGGAATCACTCAAACTATACCACATAGATAGTCTCATACTCTCCCAAGGATAATGACTAATCCCAGCTATAAGATAACTGTTGATCCTGGGTGATATATCCATCTGAAATTAGGAGTCTCTCCTGCTGCCATTCCCCACCTTCAATCTCTCTTTAAAAAAGCTTAAAGAGTCATTTAATTCCCTTTAATCAATTTGTTTCATGTACAAGAGATTTTCAACAAACACCTGGTGATGATTATATAGTCATAGAGCCTAGTGCTCTATTCATTGCATCACCTAGGGAATCATGGGATAGCATATTAGAATAAGGGATTCAAGAAATGCCTGCCAAATAATTCTGCTCTCAATCCTTTCCTTCCTTACTGTCTCATATGTATTTATACTTTTTTTTGGAGGGGGAAGAGTAGGGTAATTGGGTTAAGTAACTTGCCCAAGGTCACATGGCTAGTTTTTGTATTAAGTGTCTGAGGCTGGATTTGAACTCAGGTCCTCCTGACTCCAGGGCTGGTGCTGTATTCACTGCGCCACCTAGCTGCCCCTCTCATATATGTTTATACACACACACAAATATACACACATACATATATACTGATATGTATATACACATACAAATATACACATACATACTACATACAAACTATATACACATTCACATTGAAAGTGCTGAAAGAAAAAAAATCCCTAGCAGAATTTTTTGGCAGGCATTTTTTGAGACTTTTTCATCTCTAGGGCTGTACTCCATGATCCCTAGGCAGCTGGCACCGTAGATAGGCCTGGAGTCAGGAAGACGTGGAGTAAAATCCAGCTTTAGGAACTTACTAGTTTTGTGATCTTGGTCAAGTCACTTAACTTTTGTTTGTCTCAGTTTCTTCAACTGCAAAATGGGGATAATGATAGCATTTACCTCCCAGGGTTGTTGTGAGGATCAAATGAAATAATTTTTATAAAGCACTTAGCACAGTGCCTGGCACACAGTAGGCACCATATAAATGCAAGTGATGATGATGATGATGATTCAAGGACTGAATTTACTGGGTCGTTCTGTTCTAAGCTTTTTCACTAAGATTCTACCCCTGGACTGCCCAGCTCAATGTCCCTATTAATGTCAGTCTCTTATCACACCGAGTTCACATACTGTGCACTGCTGGTTCTCTGCTTTAAGAAAGCAGTTGTTTCCCTAAAGTCTTTCTGAAATGTTTCCCCCCACCCCCCTTCCCATTTGAAACCAGAGTCATATTTTATTGGCCTCTCTCTCCTTTTCACTTCTACTTTTGGCATGTGAAGGTCACTCTTTTCAAACAGGAGCAGGTCTTTGTTCGCAGCGGCATAAATAATTCTTTTCAGTTGCAGTGCACAGTACATGGAAGGCATACACCCCTGGATCACAGCCACCTATTCAAACTTCCCCTGGGTTCTTGATAGTCCGTGGAAACATCTGTAGGACTCTTATCTGGGAAATGATTCACAGAATGTCCTACCAATGTAGCTAAGCCCTGACTGTGCAGAATAATAACCACAGAGGCAGATGCCTAGGCTGGCCCCAATTATCAGCCTGGATGGTGAGGCCCAGAATGGCAATGGAGAAGACTTAAGATTCCCGGTCCCTTCCTGTACCTGCCACTTTTTTAAGAGGAGGTGAGAGGGAAGGTAACAGTAATGACAGAGTATGTCACTTCCTAATACCATGTAATGCACTGACTTTGGGAAAGGGTGGAGTGGAGAAATCATTGGGTTGACAGATAATTTAAATGGGGGTTCTTTCCCAAGAGATCTCCAGCAGTTTTCCTAAGAGAAAGCTCTACACAAACAACAGTAATTGGAGATGTGCTGGAGTCAGCTTGTATTGGTTCAAGAGCTGATTGTTAAGTTTTTAGTATGAATGTTTACATCTTGGAAACCAGCAAATGCTATGAATCAGAGCTTGATTTATTATTTTGTTGATTGTCTAAACTTGAGAAAGTGATAGAGAAAATGTTAAAAATACAGATTATGCTTAAAAGTTGTGCGTGTGTGTGTGTGTGTGTGTGTGTGTGTGTGTGTGTTTCCCTTGAAAACTGGCTGTTAAGTATTTACCAGATCACCCCTGGTGATGAGCTAGATTTAAAGTCAGGGTTCTTGGGTGCAAATCATAGTTCTGCTGCCTGTAACTTATATGGTCTTAGGTAGGTCACTTCCCCTACTTCAATTTTCTAATTTGTGAGAAGTAAGAGAGGTAACTTTGGTGGTAAGAGTGCCCCTCCTTCATGGTCTGGAAATACACCATAATCCCATCTCCTGCTTGGTCTACATAAACCTGTTATACTTTGCTCTTAAGCCTGACACATGCCATATTAATGAGCATGAAGAGACTTTAAAAAGTACAGTAATAGTTCCATGGGGACTTTTCACTTTTCTATTCCATTTGATAGCTGAAATCAGCCTACAAAGGCTGAGAGGAACCATAGAAATCATTTATTCCAACCTTATCAGATTACAGGTGAGCAAACTGAGGCCTGGAGGGAAAAAGTATACATGGAACCCTATCTCCTGCCTCCCAGTTTTTGTACATGTTGTGTCCCATTCCTGTAATGCCCTCTCTCCTCTCCTCCACCTCATAAAATCCCTAGTTTTCTTCAAAGCACAGATCAAGGGCCATGTCCTACACAAAGCCTTTCTGATGTCCCAATTCTTAGTGCTTTGTCCATATTGAAAAAACTTTGTAAATGCTTTATATAAGTATATCCTTTGTATTTACTTAGCTGCATATATATTGTGTCCTCCTCCTCCCCTAGTATAATGTAAACTCCTTAAGGACAGGGAGTACTTCATTTTTGTCTTTGTATCTCTAGTGCTTTGCACAGAGTAGGTGCTCAAGATATGTTTATCAATTTACATTGCATTACCCAAGGTTACAGAGAGTTAGGGCCAGAGTCAGGACTAAAATGTAGATTTCCCAACAACCAGGCCAATTCTACAACATTATATGAGACCAAACAGCAGGAGTAGTTTGGGGACATTTGGAAGAGTGGCTATGAAAGATGGGGAGAAGAGCAGAGACCCACCTTTACAACAGTGACCATTCCTTCATTGGTAACAGGATCTGTTCTGATGCTAAAATGTCCAGATGGGTCTCCACTGATGATACGGTAAACAGCATTCCAGTTGGGAGAATGAGGCTGATCTCGGTCCATCACAGTGAGGTTGGCTACCACAACTTCCACTCGGTTTTCTGGGACTTCACCAGCATACTGCAAGACAGGGAAAGGGACAGTTGTCAGTCTCTAGGGTTTGGACAGTCCAATTTATCAGATGTCGGGGGAACAGTGTCAACAGGAGCATGACATTATCTGGGGAAAACCATGAAGTTTGCAAAGTTTGTCTTATCTCTCTCCACCTAGACCTGTCCCTACAGTACAGATGGTGAATCAGAATATGATATTAGTGGCTGGTTAGTGACTCAGGTAAGGCAGCTGGACTGGAGACACACATAATTAGCTCACAACTTTCTACCATTTCCATCACCAAAACAACCTCCCTGCCATGCTCCCTCATCTTAGGCTGTCCTTTGGTAACTTTTCCCCCCTCTAAGTCTACTTTTGAAGTTGACTTTCACTAGATTTATCCAAAAGAGACCTTAGAGGTAATCTAATACAATCCTTTTAAAATTTTTAATCTTTTTTAAAATGCCTTTGTTTCTACATCATGGTCAATTCTCACCTTCATCTCTCATGACCAAAAACATCCCCAACCCAATGACAATTAAGCAAAACACCTGAAACAATGACTGTACCTAACAATGTAGATAATATTCTGCCCTTGTAGCCTTCTACCTTTTTGCTATGGAGAGGAAAGATGATTGTTTGTTCTTTTGAACCTTCACTGAGATCTCACTTTCCAGATGATGAAATAGGGGAAGGTGAAATGGCTAACCTTACACCATCCTGGCAGTAAGCAAGAGAACTGAGGTTTGAACCCAGGTTCCCTGATTCCTGGGCCAGCATGGCTGCCACTATACCAGTGGAACCCTTTCTTAGGTAACTTGTTGGGATATCCTGGGAAAGAACTTCTATCTAGGACATTTGTCTAAGTATTCATCTGCTCCTTCATTTTTACAAAATTAATACACTGCATGAACCCATTTTCCTTCTATCCATCACAGTTCTCACTGCTTTCTAATCTTTGTCTCCCAAGGTAAAAACTGATAAAGTAGAATCAGAAAACTAGAAGGGGATCTATCTTATTCCAGGTTCTAGGAAGTATGCTGCTTAAATTATACCAGAAAGAATTAGAATGAGGGGAGGAACAGAGATTGGGAGATAAGGAACAGGGAAAAAGAAAGTATACATTTTAATTTTTAGTTATTTACTTATTCTCAGTTTTACTACTGTTTTTTTGTTTCTACATTGCAGACAGTTCCAGATATGCCCCTTCCTAACCTCTAATCCCTTTAGCCTTCCCTTATAACGAAGAAAACCCAACAAACAGAACAACTATGTCTGACAGTGTATAAGAGATTGCACACACAGAATCACCCACCTTTCCAACAAAAGTGGTGTGTGACATTTTCTTTTCTCTTCCCCAGGGCCCAGACTGTCATGATAATTCTATAGCATGTGTCTTCACTTTATTGTTATTTTCATTTATATTACTTTAGCATCAATGGATAATGTATTGTTTTCTCGGTTCTGCTTACTTCATGGTGTCAGTTCATACAAGTCTTCCTATGCTACTCCAAATTCTCCATATTTGCTGTTTCTTATGGTATAAGAATATTCCATTACACTTGCTTATCCAGATTTGTTCAGTCATGCCCTAACAGATGGACATAGCTATGTCATTTTTAGACTCCCAGTGTGTGAAATTTCACAGTCTCCCAAGGGAGGGTTTTTCTTTGTTTAATCATTCATATGGGTTTTCACAGGTTTTTCATCACTGTCCTCACTAACCCAGTAGATTGTGGAACCAATGAGGTTTCTAAGGGTCAGTAGTCAGGGGGAAGTGGGAAAGGAAAGTCTACATACCCCCACCCCCTGCACCAAAATCAAGAGCTGATTAATGACCACCTTTGGAGAATGAGATAGAGAAGCAGCAGAAAAGACAAATGTACCCAAGAATAAGTAGGTCTGAAAAACTGAAGAGTAGAGAGGGGGTGGGGTAGGACTCTTGGAGTTCTGAGTCAATGTCAAGAAAAAAGGAGAAAAAAAAGAAAAAAGGAGGGACAAAGAGAAATTTGGAGTAACGGTCAGGTTCTAACACACAGTGAGCAAAAATAATCAATCAATGTATACTCGTTAAGTACTGTGGCATTTATCCAGCCTTTTAGGCACCAAACTAGGCACTGGGGATATGAATACAAAGAATTAAACAGTATTTGCATTCAAGGAGCTTACATTCTATCATAGGAAGATAATATATGAATATATAAATATATATAAAATAAAGACTAGGGATTTAACTACAAAGTGGTTAAGGGTGGGAGGGCAGTGGGAGTTGGAAGGATAAAGAAAATATTCATCTATAAGGTGGTGCTATATCATGCTAGAAGATAGGGATCTCTTCACTCTGCATCTGGTAATTTGTCAGGTTTCAACTCCAAAGAATATGATGCCTCCATTCTGGGCACTCTCTGGCCACTCCCCTGCTTTCTTGCCCCATTTTGTATGTTGCCTTTCTTCATTAGATTGGAAGCTCTTGAGGACAGGGACTGTCTTTCTTTTTATTAATTGCATCCCCAGCACTTAGCATAGGCCTGGCATGTAGTAAGCACTTAATAAAAGTTTAAAAGTTTGGATTGGATTCTATGAAGCATAGGTGAGGTATATTTGAGGCATGAGAGATGCCTAGAGTATAGACATAGAGATGGAAGATGGAGTGCCATTCAGAGAAAGTCAGATTGGTTGGATAGTAGAATCAAGTAAAGGGAACACCGAATAATGAGGCTAGAAGGATAGGTTGGGGCTTAGAAATCATAGCAGTTTACAATTGATTCTAGAGGCAATATGGAGACACTGGAATTTTTGAGAAGAGCAGTGACAGGGTCATAACTGCACTAAAGGAAAATTCCTTTGGCAACTGTGTAGAGGATGGGTTGGAGTGGGGAGAGCCTTGAGGCAAGGAGTCTAAATAGAGACCATTGCAATTGTCTAGGTAATAAGAAATGAAAGCCTGAACTAAGGTGTTAGCTATGTGAGCAATAATGGGTATGGGGGAAGGGCAGTCAAAGGCAATTAAAAATAATAATTTCCTCCATATTTGGGAGCCTTCTAGTCCCCTTCAATGCCCTTGTTTCCTGGTACCCATCTCCTGCCCTATCCACCAAAGATCCTTATGGAAGCACCTTCTAGTCTAATCCTGATACTGGATGAACATTATTCATTTCCTGGGTACTGATTTAATTTCAGTTATTAAAACTTTCATCTAAGGTATAGGAGGCATTGAAGAAACTCTGAGTTGATATTACTTGCCTTTAACATTCATATATGCAGTTGTGTGTTGATTACAAATGATCATAATATTGCTTTACATTCTTTCTCACTGCTCTAAAGTTTCCCTTTTCATGTGACAATTTTTTGTTTGCACATATAGCCTCTGCAACCAAAATATATAATTTCTCATCCAACAACAAATTATTTAACTTGCTCCATGCCAAACTTGAGCCCTTGTGGTTGTTTCCTTTAAGGACCAATTGCCTTCCTTCTCCATAAACATAACTCATTTCAAATCTGCGATTAGTAAAACCCCATGGTGTTTTCTGCTGTCAATCCAGACTGTTGAGTGGAAGAGAATGGTGGATTTCCATTTACTTATCCTCTGGACTGGCAGTGGTTTTCCTGACTCTTTGTTTTCTGCTGTATTAAAAGTTCTTTATCTATGCTAGGCCCAACTTGAACTTTCAGTTACAAAAAAAACTGTTAAAAGATTTCTGAAAAGTCATTAGATTGTGCCATGTACACAGTTTGATCATTGATCTCTTCTGCAGTCTCCCCCAGAGAAGATAGAAAGATTAGTTAAGCAGGATTTCCTCCCAGCGAATCTGTGTGGGTTCTCTCCCATTGGTCTGGCAAGCTGGCAATGATATGTTGATGGGCACTGGGACCTTCTCCAGTGGTCTGGCTCACTTACTTAGAGCTGAGATATCATATATTCTGGAGCCTTAGCTGAAGTGAGAATGTTAAACTCAGGGACATATTCCGGATCATTGCTATGGCCTTGAATTTCTGTCTTGAGCCTTTTAAAATTTTAAACTAAATTATATCTGGTCCTGGAGAATGGCAGTCTGGAGTCATTCAAACTTATTTCATATGACTGCCTTCCTGGTCCTGACATAATTTAGGATTAGGGACAGAGAGCCAATGTTACACACTTCATTGTCCTTCCCCAAACAGCAATTACTGTGGATATATAGCAAGGCAAGCCATCTCTTCTTCGCATAGATATTTGATCATAACTACCTATATCTGTAGTCAGGGTGCTGGCTATTAGTGACCCTCTGCTGATGGTGGAACACTGCCTTGTATAAGCTTTTTGTAAGACTCTGGTTTTTCAGTGAAGCATTTATTTTGGCTCATCTAATTTTTATTTACCTTCATTTTTAATAGCAGCATTATGCAGTTTCTCATTTTCTGAGCCTCCTTTCTAATATTGGTCTTCAACCATTTTGCAGAATATTGTTCCATTTGTATTTGCATTACAAGATAAATAATTGCACTGCTGATTTACCATTAGTATGGAAACCTATTCTATTTATCTTAACCAATGTCGTTCACTTTCCCTACCCCTCTCCTTTCCTTGCATCCTGTTCCTCTTTCATTCCTCCAGAGCTGGGCTGTCTGAAGTCATAAATTGTTCTTATGATAAGTAATTTGTTTTGATTTCCAGGTTGCATTCAATTTAATTACACCGGAGTTATGTAACCCTAGAGCCCTCCACTTATTTATTATTGTCTTGGACATCACTTCCCATCAGATACAAAGAAACATTTGGATGTGCATGGGAGGTAGAGAAGGAGAAGCAATGGGCACTACTGAATTCCCAGAGAGCTAGAGGTGAGAAGCTGATTCCAAATTACTGGGTCCCATGATTATTTCATCTGAACATATTCCAGAAAGATAGACAATCTGTCCCATTAAACTCAACAAAGTGGAGAAAGCAAATTGATGTTTTATACCTGCTGTACTTATTTTATACTCTTTTCTTTCTAGTTTCTGTTCTGGATCTTGTGGTCCTAAGCACTGAAATCTAAGATATCAGCACCAGGGACAGAACCACCACAGGGAGAGAGCCCCAAGTTGTTCACAGCTGTGCTGTATTGTGCTGCAAATATGGAAACATGAAGTGACTTGTATATAGTAGGAGATTTGAAGAGGAGGAAGAGCTGGAGTCTGCCACTAGTAGTTAACAGACGAGTTGCTGTTGTAGAGCAGATCAGGTTGCTTGCGGAGAGTAACTCAGACCCAGGTGAGAGCTGTCAGGTTTTGGGAAGGCTGTAGCTGAATTGTTTGGGATCACAGGAAGCATTTCTAGCTGTAGCCATTTCTCTATGCGAGCTCTTCTTGGGATGAATGCACACACAAATATGTGTGTGTATTATATATGTATGTATACACACATATATGTATGTACATATGCATAGCATAAGTACATGGTATACAGAACATACAGGGCTGGTCTTGTGAGAAAGATCTGGGTTTGAGTCTAATTTTTTAAACACATTGATTTTGTGACCTTGGGCAAGTCATTAAATCTCTCAGGCAACTCCCTATGACTTTAAGACACAGGCAAATTGCTGTTATATAGTAGAGGGAGTTTCCACACTGGAAGCTCTTCTATACTTATAAAAATGTAGAGCTACTTCTACACTCCCCCCTGCTCCAAATTTAATCACATACATTTGTATGTATATATCTATATTTATATCTACATCTATTTATTGCCCTAAAAACATAATATTCCTTCCTAGCAGTATAAAAAAGATATATTGAAAAGTGGTACTAAGCCACTGAGTTCTAGGGAGACAACAATTTCCATACCAAATATGTCATATATAACAGAGTTTAAAGCCTGTAAAATTCATATATTTAATACAAAAAAGCATCACTCCCATAAAGGAGCCATTTCAATGTTCATATGAAAGGTTGAGAATAAGATTAAAATTATGAGTCCTTGAAAAAGCATATGGCCTTGTCAAGAGAGAAAGAAATTCCAATTTAACCCCATAGAGGAGTGTTGTACTTTATCTGTATTTCAAAGGCTCCAAAGACCTTCTTTAATCATCCCTCTTGACTTTGGGACCTTCAATGCTTGACTCAAAATCCTGAAGCTGCCAGGACCCAGCTTGGCTTCCCAGATACAAAGGGCTTTAATCTATAACCTGGCACTCTTGAACGTTCGAATCCTGATACAATCACCTTGTTAGGAAGAAAAATTGTGAATTTATCCAAAGTGGAATCTCCCACAGCCTTGAGTGATACGGCCTATGGAATGGTGACCTTTAATGATGGTTATACTCAACAATAAAAGATATTATCATAAGCCTCAGAAGCAATGACATTCGTTAAAATGTAAAGCTGATAACAGCTGCCGCTCTTATGTTACAAGTTGAGTGAAGATTTCATTTGCCATCTTCTCTCTTCTCTCTCTTGGTTTCAGGTTTAGGAAACAAATGGTTATGCAGCGAAAGGTGGTATATTTCTAAAGAACATTTGAGCAGCCAGATTCAGGATACATTAGGAGGGCTGTGTGTTTATTATGACACCGCTATTGAGGCTTTACTATTAACCTCAAAACAAATAATCCAAATGGCCTGTTGGAAATGGAAGGATTCTTCATAATGCTGGGGTCTAATAACACTAGCTGAGTTAGGCATGGCAGGGCAATCATTTGCAGTGGTGGTAAGAGGTCTTGCTCGTGAATTTCCTTGCTGGATTCAAATTTGCTAAGTGTATGGTGAGGAGAGAAAGCAATAAGAGAAGGGAGATAAAATGGCCTTACAATTGTGCATCTCCAGCACCTTGTCTGAGGCGTCACTCAAATGCTGAAAGTCAGCACGGGCCCCAATTCATCACTCCCCAGGGAGCTCAGCAAATCCCTTTAAATGAAGCGGGGAAAAGCACGTCTTTTCTTGCAGATATGTCTGCTCCAGAGAGGGTGAAATACCCAATCTTTTCTACCTATTCAGCCAATCCTTGAAGTTAGGTGGAGATTCTAAAGAGCTCAAAGGTTGTCCGTGAAGTTCTGTTCAAAGTCCTTCCCTGTCTTGTTCTATCCCCACTGTGTGTTGCTGACATTTATCTTTTCCTAAAGTGTGCCTCATTAGAGACCACACTGCTCCTACCATGCCACTTTGATGTATTGTCTTTAAAGAAAACAAATTGACGGATACCTTTTTGTTTTGATAACCAAAGAGACCCTTACCTAAACATCCCTTGAGGAAACAGTTTAATTATTGATTATTAATAGAAAGGAAGGACGTACCTTTTACCTTTGGCAATATGGTGGGAACATTGATTAATTTCAGCATTTGATCAGAATTTTGGTGCCTCTCCATGTTGACTTTATCTGCAATAAATGATGCGTGTGTATTCTTCTTTTGGTCAGCTTTTCTCAATCAGAATCACTTCACATAAGAGTTTGAATGTTTTTCTGAATTTTTAAAATGTATTATTCTTTCTAATACAATAATATTCCATTCAGATGCCATAATTTGTTCAACAATTCCCTAATCACTGGGTAAATATTTGGTCTCCAGCTTTCTTCTCACAAATATTGTTATTAATATCATAATCAAATATTACTACTAACATTTTCATATATTTGGGGTCCTTTCTCATTTATCATCACTATCACTAAGTGATGGGGCTCTAAATGCTAAACAGAAGAGCTTATATTTTATCTTGGAGCTAATAGGGGAAACACTGTTGCCTTTTGAGCAAGGGAAGGACATATAGAACTTGGATTTAAGAATATCAGTTCAGCCTCTGTGGGGAGGATGGATTGGACAAGGGAAATAGTTGAGGCAGTCTTTTGACCACTTGCCTATTGGGAAATTATAAAAGCTGAGTTGGAAGGAAACACTATATTTGTACAGGGTAAGATATAGAGCTGTGACCAGGATTTAGTGTTTCTCCTGTGAATGAAGCCCTGATAATAATAGCTAGCATGTGTATAACACTTAAAGGTTTGCAAAGTATTTTACGTTATCTCATTTGATCTTCACTAACATTCCTGTGAGGGAGGTGCTATTATTAACCCAATTTTAAAGATGAAGAAACTGGGGGTGAATAGAAGATAAGTGATCTGACCAATATCACACAGACAATAAGTGTCTGAGGAGATTTGGACTCAGGTCTTCCCCTCTTTGGACCTCTGTTTCCTTAATCATAAAATGAAGGTTTTAGTTAGTCTCTAATGTCCTTTTCAATTACCTATCCCTATTTTATTTTACTCCTTAGGTCAAGGTTTCCTAAATGTTTTGTGTCATGGACCCTTTTGACAGTCTAGCAAAACCTATAGAACCCTTCTCAGAATCATGTTTCTTGCCTAAATTCATAATTGAAGAAAATACTCAATTTCAGTTTGAGGTTAGTGAAAATAAAGATGTAATTTTTTTTTCTTCATCCAAGTTCATAGACTCCAGGTTTTTCCTAGGCCACCGTGAAGGAATAATCCACAAAGGAAAATGCAAGTGCATGAAAAATGCTTGTTATACAGATTTTCATATGCAATTTTATGGCCAGCTCATTTGGTTAGCTTGGACAGATATTGCAGATGGAAATGAACTGTGTACAGAATTAAGTAGAATGGAAAGGGTGGGTACACTGCATTTGGGAAGCTGAAAACCCTTTCAACAACTCTTAAGTATCTCACTGAAACAAAAACCCATCTTTTCTTCTTTTTAAAATAAATATTGATTCCTTTGGTGTTGTATTACCTTTGTTTCTCAACATATCTTGCCCTGATCAGTCTCTTATTAACAAGAATTAAAGAGGAAAAAAATGATGGTTCAGCAAAACTAACCAAATATATTGAGAATGTCTGGCAATATATGCAATATTTGATGCATTCAGCCCCTGATCTACTTAAAGAAGAGAGGGAAGGTACCTTTTCATGTCTCTTTTTTGAGACAAAACTTCATCATTGTAATTTTGCTTCATTCAGTTTTGTTTATTTGCTGCTGCTCTTTTCATTTAAATTATAGTCATCGCGTACACTGTCTTCCTGGTTCGTCTTTACAGTACATCAATTTATATAAGTTGTCCTGTTTCTCTGTATCATAGTCATTGTTTTATATACTACAGTATTTAATTCATGTGCTACACCTTGCTTAGCTATTTGCCAGATGAATACAAAATGTCTTTTTTAATACTAGTACTCTTAGTGTTAGTTAACAAGCATATATGCAGCCCTAACTATGGGCCAAGCCTTGTGCTAAGCACCTGAGATACAAAAAAGACAAAAACAGTCATTGTTCTCAAGGAATTCATAATCTAATGGGGCAGAGGTGGGGTGGAGAGGGAAGAGGAGAGACAACCTGCAAAAACTGTATATACAATATATACAGTCTAAAACTATAAATGGAGAGTAGTCTCAGAAGACACTAGCGGTGGGGAGGATAGGGAAAGGCCTCTTGAAGTTAAGATGTGAGCTGAATCTTGAAGTGGGCTAGGAAAACCAGGAGGTGGAGGTGGAGTTGAGGATATTTTAGTGATGTTTTATTGCTGTGATTCATGGAATACCACAACCTCCAAAGAATAAAACTGCAGGTCACCAAAGGGCAATGGGAAGAAACAAGATAGGTATAAAAAAGGACTGCAGGATATAGTTGATGATGAACTGTGTACAAGAAATGGTATAAAAGGGATCATCAAAGAGACGCATCATAAGAAAAGGAGATTGGCTGGTCTTAGAGCAAGAGCCAGGGATAATAAATGCACAACCCATGTCCTGAACTGCTAACCTTCATAATGTAAAAACAAACCACATCTAGAGGAAGATCCTCAGTAGAATGTGTGAGCTCTATGTGAAGGATTGATGTTGGACATGAACTAGAGTTGTATGGTATTTGGAAGTGTGGCTGAGGTTGTTATCTGCACCACTGGAGGGAGCACTCACATTTACGAGAACACAAATCTCATTTTCACCTGGAAATCATATTGAAAAATAGGGGGAGGGAAGTAGATCAGATCATTAGATCATATGAATAAAAGGACTCTCCATGGAAGCTTTCCCACTTTTCAAATGTCAGCCATAGCTAAACTATAACAGAGATGTCAGCTGTGGGAACAAACTCATAGTTTGTGCTAAACTAATTTCCTTTCATATCCATGACAACTAAACCATCACCCATGTCCAATGGGAGCTTCAATGTGGTCAATAAAAGTGATTTCCCATCATTAAACATCTGAGTTTCATGCTTTTATGGCCCATTGTGAATCACGTGACCCCGAAAGCCTTTCTGTGACTTTCCTCCAATACTTCTTGCTGAAGTTTATATGGAAGAGTCTCTTTTAATTCATGAAACTTTAATAAAGTTTCATAAAGAAGGGCCTTAAGCTGATAAATCTAGTTTAGGATTTTCTTATTAACCTTCCCTGAGACATAATGAGTTTTTAATTTAATTTTTTCAGATCTTAAGGCACAGGAAAAGCTTCTCACATATCCTTTGGGACACCAAGGCAGATATTTGGGATGGGAAGAATTTTAAGGGTGTTGGAACTGAATTTCTTGTCTAAACCATAATCCTTGGATTCAAACTTAAACCAATCCCATGAGGCAGTGTTCATTTCATCTGCATATGTGGGCCTTCTCTACAAAACTCAATTCTATGGTCAAAAATCCCAGTTGTCCCTAGATTAGTTTCTTAATTAGCATAAAGGAGGATTTGGGGTGAGGTCCATAGAGCAGGACTGCCAGAGTCCATGTGAAATCCACCACATCTTTTGTTTACAAATGGTTGCTATTGGTCTTTTATAGCTTAGGCATAAAACCACTATAAGGAATAATAGAAAAATACAGTCTGAATCAAAGCAGTTTGATAAATAATTATTGAGCATACTTTATACAAGGTCTAGTAAGGGAAATAGAATGGAATGTCAAGACATAGCTTTGCATCAGATTCATGATTGACACAAATCTTGGAGAAATAGGTAATATGCTACATGATGTATTCATTATGCTCAAATCCTAAAGGCATTGAATGGTAGGTCAAAACCAATAAAATGATCATTATTAGGGATAAACAAAATCTCAGAGTTGGAAGGGACCTCAGAGACCATCTGGTCTAACCTATGCCTGAACAAGAAACCTCCCCCACCTACAATATGTCTGATATATAGTTATTTATCCTATGCCTGGAACTCCCCAAGGCAGCTAATTTTACTTTCCATAGTTCTAATTATAAGGAAGTATTTCCTTATATTGAGACTACTTTTGTTACTTTGAAACTTTGACTCATTGCTCCTAGTTCTAAACTCTAAGGAATTGAATAGTTTCCCACATTCCAACCCTTCAACTCCTTGAAGACAGTTAACATGTGCCCTCACAAATTACCCATAGTTATTTCAATTGGTCCTCAGATTGTGTAATACAGCTCCTATGCCATCCTGGCTACCCTCCCTTGTATCCTGTCCAGCTTTTTATTATGTTGACAAGAACACAATGCAATGATTCAGATGTGGCCCAACGTGGCATAATATTGTATATATATCATCTTCCAAATCTTAGACACAATGTCCCTCAATGCAACTAAAGATTAATGAGTTTATTTGTTTGTTTTGGCCTCCATTTCATGCTACCAACTCATACTGAGCTTATAGTTTACTAATCTTTTTCAGAGTAACTGCTACTCAGCCCTTCCTCCCCCAGTTTTTAATTGTGATGTTTATTTTTTATCCTCAGTGTAACATTTTCTATTTATTCTTATTAGATTTTATGTTATTAATTTCAGTCCAGAATTCTAGCCTGTTGAGATGTATTTAAATTCTGACTCTATTGCCCAGCATATTGATTGTTCCTCCCATATTTATGTCATATGCAAATCTGATAAACATGATATTTATACCTTTATCCAGACTATTGTTAAAAACAACATATAATACAGGTCAAGTACAAATCCCTCAGACACATGTTGGAGAATTCCTTCCAAGTTGACATTGAACTGTTAATGACTATAGTTTGGGTTTCACCATTCAACAGGTTTCAAATTAATCTAATTGTATCATCATACAGCCTATATATTTTCATCTTTTCCACAAGAATAGCATGAGATCAAAAGCTTTGCTAAAATCTTCACTAAAAACTAAATATTTATATATCTACACAAAAATGAAGGTAGGCTGATAGGCAGATATAGACAGATATAGATAGATAGATAGATATCCCACTGATATAGCAGTACCTAGGAAAAAATAGTCTGGCATTTCCTCTTTTTGATGAGGGCATGTTAGCTATTTGTGATCACTGCTTCTTTTTTCTAAATGTTCACCAACCAAGCCTTTAATAATACATTCTAGAATTCACATCCAGATTAGAAGTCTATAGTTAGGACTATAGTTGGTAATCTCCATTCTCTTCCCTGTCCTGAAAATTGTGATAATATTTGCCCTTCTCCAATCCTGTGGGACCTGTTCTTATCTATGTTCTTTCAAAGATCACTAATAGGAATCACATATGCTACTGCTATGAGTATTGAAGGATATGATTGATCTGGGCCTGTTGATTTGAACTCATCAAGTATGGCCAAATAGTCTCCTCTCTTTTCCCCAACCAAGTTAAAAAACAGAACAAACCAATTTTGGCCATTCATAGCTTTTTTTTTTTTTTTGCCAATAAGCACTTACTATGTGCCAATAATAAGCCAATCAACCAATATGCACTTGCTATGTGCCAGGTACTGAGCAAAGCACTAGGACTACAAAGAAAAAGCAAAAGTAGATCCTGAATGTGTAGATCATACATTTAAATGGGGGAAACAATATACCTAAATCAGTGCATATGCTATAAATACTGAGGGGATAGAAGATAACATTCTATAGCATTAATAACTGTGGGGACTTGGAAAGGCTCTAGAGATGAGTCAGGGATTCTGAGTCAGAGGCTGGGAGGAAGATTACTCTGGACATGGAGGAGAGCCAGTGGCAAGGGTCAGAGATGGGAAATGGAGTGTCCTGTATAAAGAATGCCAAGTAGGATGGTATGGCTTGATTGTAGAATGAACTGAGGGAAATAAAGTATAAGAAAATTGAAGAGGTGGGAAGGGGCAAAAGTTATAAAGGGTTTTAAAAGCCAAAGATTTTTATCTTGGAGGTAATGGGGAGCTCCTGGAGTCTACTGACTGGTGTGTGTGTGTGTGTGTGTATGTGTGTTTGTGATGATGATGATATGGTCAGATCTGTGCTTTAGGAAAATAACCTTGGCATCTAAGTTGAAGATACATGGGAAGAGACTTGAGACAAGAAGACTAATCAGAAAACTTCCAGCAGTCCAGGTATGAAGTAATGAAAGTATACACTAGTATGGTGATGGTGATTGTAGAATGGGAGACAGACAAAAGATGTGAAAGAAGAAATGATAAGACTTGGTAATAGATTATTTATGAGGAGTGAGAGAAAGGAGGATGATGTTGAGGTTGTAAACCTGGGTGCCTGGAATGATTGTCAAGGGTGGTTCCTCTGATAGTAGGAAAGTTGGGAAGAGGGGGACTTTTTCAGGGGGAAAGATGATGAGTTCTGCTTTGAACATTTGAGTTTGAGATGCTTGTGGAATGCCCAGTTTGAAATGTCCAATAGGTAGTTGATGATATGAGTCTCTAGTTCAGGAGAGATACTAGGGTTGGGTAAATATATCTGGGAATCATCTGTATAGAGATGATAAATGAGCCCAAGGGAGATAATGAGATCACCAAATGAGTTAATATATAGAGAAAAGAGAAATGGGCCCAGGAGAATGTCTTTGGAGACCTCTACAATTAGCGGATCACTAAAGGGCAATGGGAAGATGTATCCTAGAAAAGAGACTGATAAAAGGTGATTCATCTAGAATGAGAACCAAGACAGAAGAGTCGCAAAAATCTAGAGAGAAGGATTTTTGAACTGGGAAGAAGTTGGTAAATAAGATAAATAAGAGTATTATACACCTGATGAGTTCAAGCCAACAGGCCCAGATTAACCAGTACTCATGGCATTGGCATATATGTTTCCTGAGCTACTGTTAATGATCTTTGAAAGGACATACATAATGGAGTAGGTCCCATGGACGGGAGAAAGGCAAACGTCATCCCAATTTTCAAGGCAGGGAAGAAAATAGAGATTGCCAACTACGGATCTCTGAACTTGACTTGAATTTCTGCCAAAATTCTAGAATATATTATGAAAAGGATGATTAGAAAAGGAAGCAGTGACCACTGCCGTGAAATCCAGATTCTCAAGTTCGTAATCTCAGCATTTTTCTTGACACCTCCTTGCCCTCACCCACATATCAAATCAGGTGACAAATCTTGCCATTTATACTTTATATCATTCGCATAGGACTCCTCTTCACTTAGACAGCTACCACCATAGTTCAGGTCCTTATCAGATCTCACCCAGATTGTTTCAAAAGCCTCCTAATTAGTCTCCTTCCCTTAAGTTTCTCCACTTCCTGTCCATTCTACATACTCCTGCCAAAGGGATTTTCCTTATGTGGAGACCTGATCATGAGATTTCTCTACTAAACTGACTCTAGTGGTTTCCTATTGTCTCTATAACTTCTCAAGCCCTAGGTCCAGACCCTTATCTCTGTTGAAAGGAGCCTGCTGATGGGACTACTGGTATAATTTGAACAGCCTGGCAGCAGGAATGCTAGGATCATTTGAAAAACCCACTAATGAAAGCTCTGGGGCTGCCCCTTTCGGGATAAGTCCCTGTAAGAGAATAAAATGTCCTGGTTCCAACAGCACAAGGGCACCCTTCATCTGGAGATGGCCCATTGCTGACAGTGGCCTCTTAAGACACAGTGGGGGTGAGTATTCCCCTCTTCTCCCCGTTCCCTCCCTTCCATGAACAGTGATGTGTGTGTGTGTGTGTGTGTGTGTGTGTGTATACCCTCCTCTGTGCCACTGGAATGGACTTTCCAGTCATTCCTCTCACTATAACTTCCCTTGTTAGGCTAATAAACAGTTGTAGCATTCTAGGTATCTCTCCCTCCTTGTGGAATCTGAATCATCAGCTAGGTTAGACAGGTCATCTGGCTATGAGGATAGGATTCAGCAGGAATGGGCTCTGGAAGATCTGTAGCCAGTGTTATCAGACCAATGAGCACCACTTCTTAAGTTGCATTAGAGTCATCTAGGATGCGTTTAGAAGTGTGTTTTGGGCCCTTGCTTTCTGCTGCCACTACTGTTTGTACTGTGGGAGGGGACTCTTACTTTATTGGGTAAAGAACATGCCTGGGGTCCATGTGATCCTTACCCAGACTTGGAGTGGGGTAAAGCTATCTCAGACTCCAGCTACTTCCCCAATAAGGGGGAGCTCAATCTCCCCACCAGGAGAGGGAAGGGGGACCAGAAAGTCCTGGGATCCTGAAGGAGGGAGAATGAGGCAGATGAACAGTAAAAGGTTGAGGGGGAAAATTCATTTGGCCCTAGGAGAAGGGCTGTTAGTCACCTCTGGACTGCTATTGCCAAAGAAACTACAGCCTGAGGAACTCAGGCCCCTACATCCTTGGTACAAGCCCACCAAGACACTCCTAAAGCATGTAACCAGCATGGAGACCCCAATTCCTTCCTTGCTTAAGACTCCCACGTAAGTATCCACCATTCTTAGGAAAGGCAAAAACCTAAAAGATACCTTTTTTTTTTTTTTTTGCTTTTTGGAGGAGGGAAGGCAGGGCAATTGGGGTTGACTTGCCGAAGGTCACACGACTAGTAAGTGTTAAATGTCTGAGGCTGGATTTGAACTCGGACTCGGATCCTCCTGACTCCGGGGCTGGTGCTCTATTCATTGCGCCACCTAGCCACCCTCAAAGATACCTCTTGTACCCTGTTTAAAAGCAGCAGTCTGTCAGGACTGTTTATGAGCAATCTCATTGCTCTGCAGATGATGGCTGCTGGGATTGGATAAACACTCCCAAGTGGCATTAAAGACAGTCCCTTTGTGGATGGCAGTGAGGATGCCAAGTGGAGGAGGAAGCTGCCCATTACCAAGCAAGCTCCCTGTCCTAGTCAGTATGACTTGGGGTACTCTGGAGAAGAGGAAAGCTCTTGAGTGGCCGTACCATCACGCCAAAGCCACCAGGTCATAAAGCTCACAGTTAAGGTAACAGACTCTGCCCATTACATTGGTGAGTCATCAGGGAAATTGCCACCATCTGTCCATTTGATATCACTGACACTGGGCCTCGGGTTGCTCCATGGAACTGGGCTAGATGGGCTATCGGCCATACTGGTATGTATCTTTGTATTAAGATTCACATGGAAGTTGATTTGGGACTGAGCCTTGCAGCTAATAGGAGGTGCCCTGGGATATGGAACCACAGAGGGGGGAGGTTAATTGAGTGGATAGTAAGTTCAGGCCTAACGGTCTGGGACCTCATTCCAATTGAAGTGGGCCTGCCTGTGGAAATACTGGCATCATTTAAACAGTTTACTGGCAAGAATTCTGGCATTATTTGAAAAACCTGCTGGTGGGAGCTCTGGGGCTGCCCCTCTGCTGATAAGCCCCTGCAACAGAATAAGATGCCCAGGTTCCAAAAACACAGGGCTGCTCTTCATCTGGAGAGAGCCCAATGCTGACAGTGCATGGGAACAAGGCTTCTGGTGACATGGTGGGGGTGATCATTCCCCTTTTCTCCCTATGTGTACCACCCTCTCTTTCCCTGCTTTAAGGATCACTGGTGTGTGTGTGTGTGTGTGTGTGTGTGTGTGTGTGTGTGTGTGTGTGTGAGTGTGTACTCCACTGAGCCACTGGACTGGATTGCCCAATTGTCCCCATCCCTGTAACTCCCTTTGCAAGTCTAATAAACAGCTGTGGTGATTGGCATACCAGGTGTCTATTCTTCCTTGTGGAATCTGAGCCCATTGGCTAGTTTAGCCAACTCACTATACAACTTGGCCCCAACATACCTTTCTAGTTTCATCAGACATTACTCTTGCGCTCTGTGATTCAGACAAATTGACCTTCTATCTGTTCCTCACTTACTACACTCCACCTCCCATCACTGGGCATTTTATTATATGATTGTAGGCTCCATAAGGGCAGGAATGATGTAGGTTATCTTTGCATATTCCCTGTCTTAGCACAGTCCTCTCTCTATACAATGCTCACTAAATATTTGTTGAATCTAGTTGAAAAGGCAGGAGTTAGAAAAGAGGGAAGATGAGGAATAAAAAAGAAAAAAAAGGATCAGAGGAGGGGAGGAGAGAAAAAGAGCCTCAAACATATCATACAGATGCACAAATTGAAAAATATATAAATACTTTTGTGTCATAAATTCATTCAAACATTCATAAACAGCATTCTGACAGCCTCAAGAATTATGTCAGCAGCTATGAAAATTCTTTTCCATTTCCATTTCTAGGAACTCTGTGTGCTGTGACCCTTCCCTTTGCACATTAGACCTTCCAGACAGTTAGGAATACTTAATAAGAAAAAACCCATAGCACTACTAAATCCTCAACTAAGCCTTTTTGGAGTATGCTGTGGTAGGCTTCATAACGGGTACGTGCTTAATGGAATTCTGGCTCTATCTCCTCTTAAAATGAGATCCCCTTCAAGCAGCCACCTTTTGCGGTTGGATGTGGCTTGCTGTATTTCATTACAGGGACAATAGAACACTAACCCCCTTGCTCTAAGTGATCAGAAGCGGAAGGCAGATATTCTGGAATGAGCGCTCCCAATTAGTTGGACCTAGCTCAGGACCTGAGCCCTAGGGTTCAATAGTGAAACTATGCCACTGCAAGGGAACGGAGCTGAGTCTGATAGTGTATTCCCAGAGTTTCCCTTCTGCATCCATCATGCCCTGATCATTTTTGCTGTGCCATACTGGATTGCAAATTAAAGAAACATAGTCAGGTGTGGCATCTAGGGGGATACATCATAAAACTCCAAGAAGTACAATATTATTTAAAAAAACCCAATTATGGAAAGGTACATTGGGGAAAGCTAAAATAAGAAGGAACAAGGTATATATTAGTTCTGAGAATAAGAATGTATAGAACAGCTTTCGGAGTTTTGAAACTTACTGCCTGAATTCAGTTTGGTCAGAATGCATTTATAAACATATTCTTGTTTGGATTTAAAAAGAAGAAGTTATTGAACAGGTATGTTTTGTGTGTGTGTATGTATGTATGTATGTGTGTGTGTGTGTGTGTGTGTGTGTGTGTAGGGACTCTTGCTGAGGTAAACACTAGGCTAGGTGACTTCTGAGATCCCTTCCTACTCTGAGGTGCTGTGATTCTATGATGGACCAATGATACCAGAGGAAATGGGGGGGGAGGCGGGTATTAGATGAAGACAGTTATCCCGAGTTGGTTCTTAGACCTTGTAGGCTGTTTTTGCTTTGGGTCCACCTTTTTTCAGCATTGCTGTGGGTGTTGATGATGATGATGGTGATGGTGGTGATGATAGCATTTAAATAATACTTTAAGGTTTGCAAAGTACTTTGCATATATCCTCTCATTTGATTCTCACAATAACCCTGTTAGGTAGATGCTGTTATGATCCCTATTTTACAAATGCCGAACCTGAGGCTGGAAGGTCAAGTGAATTGCCCAGGTTCTTTTAGCTAGTAAGTGGTTGAGACAGAATTTAGAACTTCTGACTCTAAATCTAACACTGTATCCACTGAGTAACCTGGCTGTCTAAATCAAATAAGAGTCTTTTTTACTTTTTTTTTTAAGTTGTCTAAGCCTTCTTCTATTAAACCCTCCTTGGACGCCTCCTTCAGATGTGCAGATGAATTTGGCTTCTTGAAAGCTACAACTCATGTCCTACTATGTCCGAATGGCTTGGATTATGGGACTAGAGGCAGACTCTGTGTCAATCATCCCAGAACCAGGTCAGCTGTTTGGAGGGGCTCAGCTACAGAACAATAATGGGTACTTTTTAAGCCATAGCAACTCATAGATACTATTACCTATAATCCAGAGGGGTTCTGATTGACATCAGTGAGAGATCATGGATGTTATGAATTCTTTTTGTGTGAGGCAATCAGGGTTAAGTGACTTGCTTAGGGTCACACAGCTAGTAAGTATCATGTGTCTGAGGCTGGATTTGAATTTAGGTCCTCCTGACTCCAGGGCTGGTGCTCCATCCACTTCACCTTCTAGCTGCCCCTGGATGTTATAAAATATTAAATTGAATGCATATCTAAATGTACTAAAGTGTGTTCACATAAAGGTTGCAGATCTTTGTCATCCAAAAATAGGAGAGGGCTCTCCTTGTGGCCAGCATCAAAGCTTGTTAAGTTAGATTATTCTCAGGCTAAACTGATAATCTTTCCAGAGAGATGATACTGTACTGTCCACCTGACATCATACATTCTCTCCCAGCTCAAAATTAAAAAAAAGCAAAACAATCAAACCCTTACATATATTTAATTTTAAAGTGCTTTTGAGCTGGAGGAGACCTTAGAGATCACCTTCTCATATGACAGGTGAGGTAGAGGAGGCCCAGAGAGATGAAGGGACTTGCATAATGTCACTCAGGAAGTAAGTAGAAGATCTGGAACTCATACCTGGTCCCATCACTGCAAGAGTAGAACATGCTGCTTCTATTGCTTATTTTTTTTTTAAAGCAATTGGGGTTAAGTAACTTGCCCAACATCACACGGCCAGTTTTTTATTTTGTGTGGGTGTTTAATTTCTGAGGCTGGAATCGATCCCGGATCCTCCCGACTCTGGAGCCGGTGTTCTTACTCACTGTGCCACCTAGCTGCCCCTCTATAGCTGATTATTAGACCTAATAATTCAATATTTTAAAGATTCTTTCTAATTCAGATCATAGAGAATGAAAACTAGAAGAATCCCAAGGGATCATCTGATCCAAACCTTTCATTTTTACCAAGGAAGGAACTGAGGCCAGAGATGATAAATGGGTTGTCCAAGGTTAATCATCTAGTTATTGATAGAGTTGGGGCTGGCACTCAAGTCAGTTGGATTTTAGTCCAACTTTCTTTCTTCCTGAGAGTTGTGTGTATGTGTGCAAGTACATACTCATAGGTACTAATTACCCCAGGGCAGGAAGATTTTATAAATTTTTGGCTTAAATAGCAATTGAAAATGGCAGTATGCTAATGAAGGCTACCAGAAGTCAGAGAAGCTACATTGCTGCTATAGGAGTGCAGCTGGCATTTAAAAACTTAAAAGTCCTTTCAAAGACCCTCATACTGGCGATCAATCAATCATTCAATCAATCAACCAATAAACATTTATTAATTACCTACTATATACCAGATACTACGGATACAAGTACAGTACAAAGAATGACTGGATCTCTGCTTCATGGAGCTTACATTTGAATGAGGAAGACAACTTAGAACATATATATATATATATATTTACAACATAAATATAAAATGAAATACAAATAAATATGAAGTGTTTGGGGGCGAGGGGTCCTAGCAGTTGTGGTGAGGGGTGAGAGAAGGGGGAGGACCAGGAAAGGCTTTGTGCAAAAGATGGTACTTGAGCTGTTTCTTAAAGGAAAAGAGGGGCTCTATGAGGAGAGGTTAAAGAGGGAGTTCATTCAAGGTATGGGAGACAGCTGGTGCAAAGGGAAGTGTTGGATTCTTGCTGATGGTGAAATTTAGGGGCGTGGGCCATTAATGTATTTTGAACAAGTGAATAAGGTACACTCTGGGGCTTAACCCTGTCAGACTGTGTAACTCTAATTGGCTGAGATGCTATGTTTTCTACTGAGGATGGAGAAAGTTACATTATTCTTGATTTTAAACCAAGCACTACATGTATCCAATTTGCAAGGGACCAATAGAGCATTTATTACTGTGTTCCCCCAGCTTCTCTCCCTCTTTCATCTTTTGGCAACAAGACCCACTCTGAAAATTGAATTTTGAAATGCATCTGTCATTTCTGTTTTTTGAAAAAGAGTGGTCATTTGCAATTTTTAACTTTAAGGGCTGAAATATCATTATATTTAACTTCCATCAAGGGTGTTCCTGAAAGCAAAATTACTTAATCAACTCAGTTTAGCTTCATGTGTAGACCTAATTCAGAAAAACTTTATCTTCATGAATTGTTATTGCAATTAATTTCTCCTTTTTTTTTTCAGCAAGACTAGTTACAGTAATTAGATATTTTATAAAAATGAGTTATATTCATTCAGGCTAGCTTCACTTTTACATTTGATTAATCATATTACCATGGAGGTCTGGGGTTTGTCTCTAAGGAAAGTTTAATGACCTCATTTTAATTCTCCTCTTAACCACAGAGCAGGTATAAATGAACAGAAATAAAATTATCTCCCCCACCCCCTTCGGTCTTAAGATTATGTTTGATGGATTTTCTCTGTGACTGACCCATTTACAAGGGGACTGTCTATCTGGGTCTAATTAGCTTCAGGGCTGAGGACACAGGGTAAAGAAGACCTTGATGCTATACTCAGCGTGATATCAAGAGATCAGAGTAGTTGGGCATAAATGCCAGTGACTTTTTCATATCTTTGCATTATCATTTAAGTGGAATGAGAAAACACCCCTCCAACATCCAACCGCAGTTAGTTATCGACTAAGGGATTTTATTGGTGAGGAAAATCTCTTTCTTCATGTTCTAACTGAACATGGGAACTTTAAGTATCCATCACTTTAATTAGCTCAGGTTTGGAAACAGGGCACTCTAGAAACCAAAGTCTAACAGATACTTACTTTGCCTCTCCTTCCTAACACAGCATCATCTAAAGGTGGGAAAGTTCATCCCGTTTTGACACAGGAGAGATGGCCTCAATATTTTATTGGCTCTGCCCGGGTTTGTTTTGGAATCTACTTTGATGTCCTGGCTTTCTGGTTTTACTTCAGGTCAGAAGATACAGAAAATAGGTGTTTGATTTCAACTCAAACTGACTTGATAGCTTTTTTAAAAAAATGCATTTTATTAGTTTACATTCAGGTTTTACAAAAAAAATCTGTATCTAGTTTAGCAAATTAGCATGGTTTGTTTTTCTTACTGTTCCTGGGTTGTTTGGTTCCAAGTCCCTCTGAAAAGAGGTGCTGGGGACAGGTTTAAACAGAGTAAGGTGCTGCTCAATTAATACTTACTGAGCACCTACTCTGTTGAAGGAAGGCACAGGACTTCTGTGTGACTTGGGGTAAGTTATGTAGGTTCTTTGGGCCTCAGTTTCCTTTAGAATAAAGGAGTTGGACAAGATCACCTCTAAGATCCTTTGTAACTACAAATATATGATCTTGCAAAGCTCTTTCTCCATCTGGGCAGGGAGTTCCAGATTCACAGCTTATCTTAAAAGTAGGCTGTAATAAGAATGACGATGAAAGAGGGACTTAATATTACTAGAGGATATTGCCAAATGGGAAAAATATAAAGAACAATCTGGTTTAGAATTAAGAAATCAAGTGGTGGAGACTCACTCCATGGAAGAGACCTACACCAGAGTCTGGTAGGATGTAAAGAGGAAGGAAGGACAGAAATCTGGGAGGGCCTGTATTCTAATCCTGCCTCTGCCATTGACTCAGTGGATGACCTTGAACTAGTCATTTAACATGTCTGAGTCTTAATTTTCTAAATTTAAAGAGTTGGAGAAGACAATATCAAAGGTCTCCTCCAGTTCCAACCCTATCATCCTTCCAACACTGATATTTCATGTTCTAAGGGCATTTCTATCTCTAATAATCTATGACCCCATGAACTTGGCAAATGGGCAGAGGCTTAGTGTGATGAGGGAGGAAGGCGGGCACAGCAATGTCAAGACAGAGTGAACAAAGGCTGCCTGACCATACCTCCCTAGGCCACCTGGGGCTTCTCTCCTTCTTCCAGTTGCTGTAGCCCTGGCTGGTTTTTATGAAAACTTGCTCTAATTAATTATTTATGACAGAGGTTTTCATAGAGACCTGGAATATAATTAAGGGCACTGAGTCCATTTCAATTTCCAAAAGCCAAATTCTTATTCAGTGAAACTCAGGCTGATTTGCAATTTCTCAGCTCTAGTGTTTGTGAACTTAATTGAAATGCACAGGAAATTAGGGATTTGCCCAGTGCTCAGCCCCAGTGGCTAGAATGGGGTCATTTTCATTTTGGCAGAGGGAGAGGGCAGCTTGTGGGCTCAGATGCTACAATCAACTGTGTCCTCATAGCAGTGGTAACCAACAAGAACCATCACTATTCCAAGTTCAGCTCTTTCTTAATGACATGTGAAGTTTCGGGGTCCTGTAAAGTCCCTTTCTTCAAAATGGGCCTGGGAAGTGATGGAACAAGGCAGGAGGCTGCTTTATTGTAGCCAAAAAGACTGAGGACCCCTGAGCATCCTGAGCTCAGCTTTGACCTGCCCTGACCACCTTCCTTTGGGAATAACCTGAAGGCTGATTCTTCATTTTAGCTCCTTTTGACAGCTGCTTCCAAGTATGACTACAATAACTTGGGTGTCAGATACTGGTATGGCTCAAAGGCTAATCTGCTCTCAAATTGGATTCCTCTCCTGCCTCTGAATTATCCATTTTTTTTTAACCCTCTGAGTCCTGGAGGTAAATGAGTTATATGTGAACGAAGTATGGGCTGTTGTATGAAGTATGGTCGAGGTAAAATACAGGTTTTTGTTGTTAAGTTGTGTCTGTCTATTCATGACCCCACTTGGGGGTTTCTTGGCAAAGATATTAGAGTGCTTTGCCATTTCCTTCTCCAGCTTATTTTACAGATGAGGAAACTGTGGCAGAAAGGGTTAAGTGATTTGCTTAAAGTCACACAGCTAATAAGTGAATGGGGCCAAATTTGAACTCATGAAGATTAGTCTTCCTGACTCCAGGCCCAGCACTCTATCCACTATACCACCTAACTGCCCCAAAATATAGGCACACTGTCCCATGTACACTGGAATTCAGCTAAAATGATGTTGAAGGGGCCAGTTATTTCCATAGCAACTGCTATAAGGAGGTAATGCATTTTGAGGTAGATAAAATTTCGAATATAAATGCTTATACAGAGATCTAAGCTTACAATAGAGAATTGTGGGCAGTAAAAGAGACTGCTAATGTATACCATATATTATAGGCTGCTTTAAAAGGAAATTATGCTATGGAAACCTGAAACCCCAAGTCACTAGAGAAATTCCTTTCCATTTTTTCAGTAAGCATTTATTAAGCACCTACTAAGATGCTGTACCAGGTACTGGGGATACAAGGATAAGAAATTAATATAGTCCTTATCCTCCATAAACTTGTACTCTAATGGGGGAATACAGCATATCCACAAATAAGTATGACACAAGGTAGAAGGTGTTTTATAAGAACTATGAGGAGAGACACTGGTTTCAGGTTGGAGATCGGGGAAGATCAGGACCTGGAGTCAGGAAAACCAATTTTCTCCTAAGAGAGTCTTACAATAGTCCAGACAAGAAATGCTAAGTGCCTGACTTAGGGTTTTTGATAGGCAGGTGTAAGAGATGTTGCCAAGGAAGAATCACCTTCCTTGATAGAAAGTGAAGAGTCTAGAGTCAATGCTAACTCCAGGATCATGAACTTCCATGACTATGAGGATAGTGTTGCCATCAATTGGAATACAGCATGATGATCAGAAAGAAACAAGGGAAGGCTTTTGAGGAAAATGATAAGCTTAGTTTTGGATGTGTTGAATTTGAGTTCCAGATCAGTGAGAATGCCCAGTAGGCACATGGAAGGAAAGGCTTGATGCTCAGGGATGATACACAGATTTGGGAGTCATCTATACAGAGGTGATATTTGAAGCCATGAGAGTAAGTGAAATTACCAAGAGGAGAGTAAAGAGAGAAGAGAGACCAAGACAGAGCTCTTGGTTGCCACTACTACTTTAAAGATGGTATTGGGATAATGGATGAGAGAAGGATACTGAGGAGACAGGTAGGAGGAAAACAAAAAGAGATCAGTGTCATGGAAACCAAGGGAGCATATAAGAAGAGGAAGTGTCAATAGTGTCAAATGCAGAAAGATCAAAGAAGATGAAGCCTAATATAAAAAGGCCATTGGATTTGCCAGCTTTGAGGTCACTGACAACCTTAGGGGAAAATGGTTCAGTAGAGAGATGGGAATGGAAGCCAGATCACTGAGGTTGGAAGCCAGCGAAGAATGGGAGATTTTATCTGTTTGTTAGTGAATGAAGGAATGGAGTACAAGGAGGTGGCAGTGTAAGAAGAAGCTGAAAGTAGGGAGGCCTCTCTCCATGGAGGAGCTAGACAATGCAGTGACATTCTGGAAGGACTGGAAGAGAGGCGAGCTCTTTCCTCTCTGAGAATCCCCCAGCCTATAGTTTAAAACCTAGCTAGAAATGAGAACTCTCAGATGAGTTGGACATTGTTTTTCAGGCACATACATATATCATACCATTGTCCACATTAAGGAAAGGTACAATACATCTCTCCAGAGAAGTGGTTCCCCAACTTTTTAATTTCAATACTCCTCTATACTTTAAAAAAATTATTGAAGCATCTCCCCAAAGAGCTTTTATTTATGTGGAAAAAACCTATTGATGTTACCACATTAGAAATTAAAACATCCTAATATTATTATGAAAATTGTTTTGACTTTGAAAGCATCTTGGAGGTCTCCAACATTCCACAGGCCCTCCTTGGAGAGCTATTCCTCTTGAGAAATAGAGCAATGGATAAATACTGGTCCAAAGTGTAACATGTAGAAGGATTAAACTAATTGATTTGAGCTAGACAGTGGGGTTTGAGTCAAATTTCAACAAATTGGACAATGATAGAAGTTGGACCAAACATTCAGTTTTTTTCTTTTCTTTTTGCTTAATGTTCAAGAAATAGCTAGATGGAAAAATGATCTTTATTCTCCTTTGTTGTGAAAAAAAAGGAACCTCTGTAATTCATTCATTTAAAAATATTTTATAAAGTTCCTTCTATATATCAGGCACTAGGCTAAGCTCTGGAGATTCAAAGAAGAATAAAGAATAATCTCTGACTTGTAGGAACCTATATTCTGTGTGTGTGTGTGGGGTGGAAGAACAACATGTATACAAAAATTTAATGTAAAATAAATAGAAAGCATATATACAATAATTTGTAAAAATTAGTTGACACTTCCACTGTCCCCTTTCCTGGTCAGAGCCCATCTGGAGTACTGCAGTCAATTTAGAGAACTGAATTTTAGGAGAAGATATTTTCAGATAGAATGGAACACCTCCAGGGGATGTCAACCAGAATGGTGTGGGAGTTAGAAACCATACTATGCAACTGACGGGTTGAAGAAGGTGACAGTGTTTCACTTGAAGAAGAGAATTTTAGGTAGGACATGATTATTATCTTCAAGTATCTGAAAGATTGTCATATGGAACTTTTCAATAATTCCATTCCTGGAACTTTCTCTCTCATCACCTTTGCCTCTTGGCTTCTTTCACATCTCAATAAAAATCCTAACCTCTCCAAGAAGCCTTCTTTCCAATTCCTTTTAAAGCTGAAGTCTTCCCTCTAGGATCATCTTCAATTAACTTGATCACGTCTTGTTAGTATGGAGTCATTGGCATGTTGTTTCCCCCACTGGACTGTGAGCTCCTTGAGGGCAGGAACAATTTGCGTTTCTTTTTTTTTTTATAATACTGGCATTTATATAGTACCTACTGTGTACCAGTAACTGTGCTAAGCCCTTAACAAATATCTTCCCATTTTTGCTTTCACAACACATCTAGGAAGTAGAAGCTGAGGAAACTGAGGCAAATAGAAGGTAAGTGATTCATTCAAAGTTATAAAGCTAGTAGTAAGTGTCTGAAGCTGGATTTTAACTCAAATCTTCCTGACTCCAGGTTCAATGTTCTATTTATTACTTCTGGCCACTGCCTCTTATGCCTTCTTTTGTATCTCTAGCACTTAGTACGGTGCCTGGCACATAGTAGGCATTTAAAGCATGCTTGCTGACTTGACTTGACTTGTTCTGTTTGGCCCTAGAGGAACAAATGGGTAGAAGCAATAGGAGGAAACTACAGAGGGTCAGATTTCATTATAATGTAAGGAAAGCTTCCTAGCATTAAGAACTGTCCCAACATGATACAAAGTGCTTTTTAAAGTAGTGAGTTCTTCATTCTTAGGGCAGCTAGGTGATGGATAGCAGCAATGGATAGAACACTGAACTTGGAATCAGGAAAACTCATCTTCATGAATTCAAAGCTGACCTCAGTCACTTACTAGCAATTCACTTCACCCTGTTTGTCTTAGTTCCTTATCTATAAAATTACCTGGAGAAGGAAATGGCAAACCACTCCAGTATCTTTGCCAAGAAAACCCCAAATAGGCTCACGGAGTATAGGACATGACTGAAATGCCTCAACATCTCCATTACTGGAGATCTTCAAGCAGAAACTCCATACTAACACATGAGAGATATGGTAGATGAGATTTAGGTCTAAGTTGGACTAGAGACCTTCCAAAGTCACTCCCCACCTTGAGATTCTGTGACTGCATGATTAGATGACCTCAAGGATCATTTTCCATGACTGGCTCTATGTTCAAAGTTGGATGACCCGATCATTTGGAGTTTGGGCCAAGAGTACTTGAGATCTCACCCCTATACAACATGTTTTCAATAGAGTGGCTACTGAGCTAACCACAGCCAAGTTAAAATAACTTTTAATTAACATTTAAGAATAGGAATCTGATCATGCAAATTCTTCTGCATTTTTTTTTTTAGCCGTGGCTGATTGTTCTTGATTAAACATGATAAAAATAGACTCGATATGTGTGCATGTTGACGTGGCTCTCCTTATGCTTCCTGTACTACTCTCTCCCTCCCCCAGACCCTTGGTGTCACCCTCCCTTTCTGCACATTGTTTAGGAGCAGTCAAATACCTATGAGATGTCTCTGGGGAAGAAGGTAGCAACATGAACTGGCCCACAGTTATTTACAGCGTCCCCTATAATTACAAGATGCTGGCATGTGACCTAATCATGGGGAAAATTAATACTTGAGTTAAATCAAATAATCTCCCTGCCTAGTATGAAATTCCTATCCATCTCATATCCCTCCACTCCTATTTGCCTTTCATGTCTGATTGTAATAAGACTGCTCTTATAAATCCTCTCTTGGCCTATATCAATGTGCAATGCTCTATTAAAGCTAGACCTGAGAAGTGCATTACATATGATCCTCTTACCCTTCAAAAGATGGCACTGCTTTTTCTCTAGGTGTCTTATTTTATGCATATAAAATAGGGATCTGGACTGAGACTAACTGGGACAGGTGAGGGAGATAATTTCATTCCCTGTGCACATAGGAAAAGTTGTGCTAACTAGCATTTTACCAGGCAGAAAGCTTACAAAACTTGACTTTCAGATATTTCTCAGTCCAAATTTTCTATGCAGTAGCTTTGATTCGAGGTAGTAGCCAATCAGAACAAAATATCACAACAAAGGGCTATTAGTGGTAGTTATTCACCATTCTTCCTCATTTTGGGAGAGAAAGCCCTCTGCCTCACAGAGCTTTTGCAAACCAAATTATTTAGTGGAATCATTCCCCTTTCACTTATTTATAGGTCTTGGGAAGGTGTGGCGCCAAAGAGAAACCATTTCTCTTTCTCTCAACATGACCAATGTGTGCATATACATGCACACATATATGCATATACACACATGCATATTTGTATATATGCATGTATATATACATGTATATGCATACACACAAATGAAACTCCAAACCCCAAAATGAAGCAAGGCAAGGATTCTAAGAGGCAAAGGTGAGGAGGGATGCAATCCAGAAGCCATGGTACGCCACTGTGCAAGGGCATGGAGGTGGGAGATGGAATGACTTGCATGAAGCTTGTTACTGTGTATGGTTATGCCACCATATCTTCTTGGGAGAGGAAACCAAATGGGAGCATAGGTTCTAGAGCTAGAAGGCATTTAAGAAATCATCTAATTCAATGTCTTTATTTTACCAATTAGGAAACTGAGATGAGAGAGTTTAAGTGACTTGCTTCTGTCTCTTCTCTCTGCCTCCAGTCTCTTTTTTCTCCAATCCAGTCTCCATATAGCTGCCAAAGTGATACTACTAATCATGCCACCATCCCTTTCAGTCTTCAGTGACTCCCTATTTCTTCCAGGATAAAATACAAAATCTTTAGCTTGGCATTTAAAACCCTCCTGGCAACCACCTAGATAGGCTTCCAGTATTATTTCTGTTTTTTTGGGTGGTGTGTTTTTTTTTTTGCTTTTTGGAGAGGGGAAGGCAGGGCAATTGAGGTTAAGTGACTTGCCCAAGGTCACATGGCTACTAAGTATTAAGTGTCTGAGGCTGTATTTGAACTCAGGTCCTCCTGACTCCAGGGCAGCTGCTCTATTCACCTAGCAGCCCCTTCTAATATTATTTCTTATCACCTCACTTTACATAGTCTCCCTTCCAGTCAAACCAACCAATTAATTATTCCTCATTTAATTCATATCCTCTACTAAGACAACAAGGAAGCAAGCCTCTCACATATTGCCCACCCCCGCCCCCAACCTTTCTATGCTAGGGTTGTTGTTCTATGCTGGGACAGCCCAGAGTGGCTCACTTCTGGTAGCAATAGTGAAGCCAGTGAGGCTTGAGTTTTTCATAAGCAATAGTGGGGTCAGTCTGGCATGTCTGATTTATCTCTCACCTCTGATGTACATTATAGCTGGAATTGAATCCTTATTCACCTTTGCTTCTTAGAATCTCTAGCTCGCTTCAATTTTTTTTGGTAAAAAATAATATAAGCATATATATTGTATTAATATTCAACTATTTCCTTCTGCTTCTCAGAAAGATATTCCCTATCACAAAGAATAAAAGAGAAGGGGAAAATGCAGTTCTGTAAAACTAATCAACACAGAGAGCAGATACAGTATTCCATGCCCATTTAGGTTTCTTCAAAGCATAGCTCAGATGCCATCTTCTCCCTTTCCTGATTCCCCCCTCTCCACCTTGTTAGCATTTTCTCTTAAAATGGCCATCAATCTATTTCTACTTTGTATTTACTAGTGCACATGTTTTATTGCCTTTCCATCCTCCCTAGCAGAATGCGAACTCCTTCAGGTCAGAGGTTCTTTAATTTTTTCCTTGTATTAATTTTTTACCTATTCCTAGGATAGTGCTTGGAACACAGTAGGTGTTCAATTTATATTTGTTGAATTGAAACGAATCACACAGGTAATAAGTCACAAAGTTCTACTCCTATGACTCTAAATCATTCTAATATTTTCACTGGGAAGTTAATAGTATTCAAAGTTATCCATTTAAAAGAGTAAATGTGTATTCAGGACATAGCTGCATAGTCCCTGTCCTCCCACATTAAATAAGACTGACAGCAGTCTATCAGGTGCTTATTCTTCAGGAGGAACAAAAATAAACACTGATTTGTCTGTTCTCCAAAATGTGATCCATCTCTCCCTCCTGTCTTTCCCTTCATTATATCTATTCATCCACTCAGCAAACAAGTGATTTTCCCCATCATTTTGGCTAATTTAATTTACTTATCAGGTCCTCCCCACCCACAAGTAACTGGATTATTTCAATCATTATTTTAGGGAAGGAATTATTCACCTCACATTACAGATGGGAGAAGGAAGGAGAGGAAGCAAGCATTTATTAAATGCCTATATACCAGTCACTGTGCTAAATATATTACAAATATTATCTCACTTGATCCTCAAAGACAACATTGTGAGGTAGGTGCTATTATGATCCCCATTTAACAACTGAGGAAATTGAGGCAGACAGAAGAGAAGTAATTTGCCCAGGGTCACACAGCTAGTAAGTGTCTGAGGCAAGATTTGAACTTAGGTCTTCCTGACTCCAGGCCAGGTGACCAATCTCCTACATCAATTACTGAGTTTTGAAATTGGTGATTCCAAGCAGTGCTAAGCATTTGGGGGTGGGGGGGTGGGGAGGGGTAGTGATAAGATAATTGGAAATAACCCATAAATTGGGGACTAGTCAAACAAGTTCCAGTACATGACTTCAATGCAGTTTGCTACACTGTAAGAAATTATGAATATGATGAATACAGAGAAGCATGGGAAGACTTATATGAATTGATACAAGATGAAGTATGCAGAATCTGGAAAACAATAGACACAATGGCTACAATAATATGAATGGAAAAATAATAGAAACAAAGTGATTAAAATTGAATGCTGCAAAATCTTGTCATACCAAAGAAAAAATATGAATTTTCCTTTTTTCTATCAGTGCTCAGTTTCAACTCCAAGGCACATCTAGTCTCCTCCTGAATAAGCTGATTACATGAAATCTCATCATCATGCAGATTGACTCAGCTTTTGACATTCAAGGCCTCTGCTCTCTGATTGGAGGGCTGGAGGGTGGAGCAATAAAGACTTCCTTTTTAGAGTGCTCAGGAGGAGAGAGTGAGGATGGTGACTTTGCACAGTCCTGCCTCACTTAAATCCAATTCCCTTGAGAGTTATGACATCACCTTCCCAACGTCATGGTCCTCTTTGAGACCACAACAGATCTTTCCAGATAAGTGTTCATTTTCCATCAGGAGTTCTGCTTGGTTTTAACTTCAGGGACCCCCACCATCTCAGCTTCCTTTTACATATTGAATTCTCCCATTAGATTGCAAACTCCTAGAGGGAGTATTTTCAGCACTTAGCACAGTGCCTGGCACATAGTAGGCACTTAATAAATGTTTATCAAAATGAATTAAATTGAAAAAGACCCTTCAGAAACACTACATATATCAGACTTTTTGGAATATGTTTATTAGTTCTGTTGTACTCCCCTCTCCCCTTTTTATACTGTTATTATAAAGGTTGGTTTTCTCAGAGAGGGAGGGGAACAGTGATACACTGAGAAATAATAGATGTTATAAAAACAAAGTAGATCAATAAAATTTTATTGGAAAAAGAGACATTGCTGGAGTTGGAAGCATCCATCACTATCTTGCCTCCTAGATTTCTTGCTGAGGCTTGGTATTTCTCAGGACCTCTTTCTGATTTTATCCTCTTTAATTTCTCCTTTAGCCTCCCTCCTTAAGTCTCCCCCTGCCAAAACCAAACTGATGAAAACATACCTGGTAAGACCTGGGCTTGGGTGTGATCACTAAAGTGACTGAGAAGCCATTGTTGCCCTAGAGACAGGCCCTGTCATCTCAGGAGAAGCAAATCCATTTCTTCCTTACCAATGACAATCTCCCATCCTCTCTGGCCTGCTCTAATCTTCCCTTCTTACTTCCTGCTGGGTTAGAACATTCTCCTTGGGGGTGAGAAGCTTGTCAGTGGAATCAAGGGAAGTCAGCAAGGCCCAAGAGTTGGGGATGGGAGGGGAGAGGGGCTCTCTGCAGGGAGCCCAAAGAACTCTCCCTTTGAATGACAAGGAATTAAGAACCCCTGAAGGGGATGAGCTGGTGTGCTTCACCAGGGAAGAAAATCCTCATTTCCTCTCTTGCTGTCCTGGCAACTTTCCAAGCGTAGCCCCTTTTTACAATGAGCTGAATGGCTCTGTTTTGCTTTTGTATCTGAAATGTGGATTTTTGAATGCAGATGACATGTTTTGATTCCATGCAGTGGCATTTGTTCTTGAATCATCACATTTTAACCTCAAAAACTCAATGAGTTTCAGTGCAGTGCCAGTTTGTTTTTTAATTTTTTTTTCTGGGCCATTTCCCAGGGCATAAAAATGCATTTCAGGCCCCAAGGAGGCCAAGAAGTAGAAAGTGCAGAAATCTTGTTCAGCTCTGTCTCATTATTTAAAGTGAATTAACAAGCGGAAACTTTTTACCTGTGCCAGTCATGGGGAAACGGCCCAGATGGGATTTCTGTACCTGCCTGAGATGAAATTCTGTTGCCCCCCTGGAATAAATTAGAGGGGTCACTTTCCAGAAGGCCTCAGGATAATAGCCCTGCAAATCCCCCACCATTTATTTTATGCCCTCAGGGATCTCAGCTCCAAGGAGTCAACCTAGCTTACCTTTTCCTGCTTTTTCCCCATTAGAAGGAAAGCAAATAAAAAAACAGGTCTTCAAGCGGGGGAAGATCAACATTTTCCAAACCATTTAACTTGATTCTCTAGCTGATTCCGCTTTCATGAGTCTGACTCAAGCTTAGACTGATAAGCTTCTCCGAACCAGCCTTATGTAAAAAGATTGGTCTCCATCCTCTTCTCCTCCTTCCACTCTTGAAATCCTCAGGTGCTGGGGCCAAGACGGACAATCCCCCCACACTGCCACTGTTTTGCTGGGTCTGGTATCAGGCCAACTCCGGAGGAAAATCAGGGCTCCATAACTGGATGATCTACCATTTCCCCACTAGATGGCATCCATTTTTCACTCAAATGCTACCAAGAGAAGATGGTGGTTGCCACAAGGCATCCAGCATCAGGTTCACACCTGGGACTTCAGGGGTCTACTTGCCCACTACAGTAAGTCATACACAGCTTTTGTGTTCTATGTAGGACATATTTTCCACACACAACATGTAAAACCTAAAGTTTTTGTTTGGGGGAGCCCCTCCCCCTCAAGAAATAGAAATTAAAGTTCCAAGCAAATGTTGAATAATGAAAAGAAAGAAAACACCTGGACTTGGGTTCAGAAATCTGAGGTCAAGCCCCAGCTCCTTTGTGTACTAGTTAGTCAGCCAATAAACATCTATTAAGTACCTACTATATGCTAAGGACTGGGGATACAAAAAGAGGCAAAAGACAATCCCTATCTTTGAGGATCTCGCAATTTATTAGGGGGGACATACATACAAACTACACATGGGCTAAATAGGAAATAACAAAGAGAAGACACTAGGATTAAGAGGAGCTGAGAAAGACTTCTTGTAGAAGATCAGATTTTAGTTGGGACTTGGAGGAAGCCAGGAAAACCAGGAAGAGTTGAGGAGGGAGAACATTATATGACTTTGGGCAATGCTCCTTACCTCTCATAACCTCAGTCTTTTCATCTGTAAAATGGGGATAATAAAACAGTACTACGTGATTCACAGGGATGTCAAGGGAAAAGTACTCTTATAAGCTATCAAGATGTACACTATCACTACTACTACTACTATTGCCACCACCACCACCACCACCATCACTATTGCCACCATGACTACTATTGTTGTTGCTGTTGTTGAGTTGTTTCAGCTATACCTAACTCTTCATGACCCCATTTGGGGTTTACTTGGCAAAGATACTAGAGTGGTTTGCCATTTCCTTCTACAGTTCATTTTACAGATGAGGAAACCCAGATTTGAACTCAGGAAGATAAGTTCAAATATCCTCCTCCTCTTCTTCCTTTTCCTCCTCTTCCTCTTCTTCTTCCTCCTCTCCTTCCTCCTCCTCTTGACATTCCCTGCTATTTGGCAAATTTATGGAAAGTCCCTAGGAAAGTTAATTTGAGTTGTCTGAAGTCATATAGCTACTGACAGAACTAGGACTTAAGCCTAGGTCTCTTGACTTCCTCTCCAGTGCTCTTTCCATAGTACCACACAGAAAATACCACATCCAGGCAGAAAATGGGGTGGTTTGGAACCTTAGTAATGGTTCTAGAGCATAGTAACTTGGTGCACTGTGTGCTTCTGTATGGGCAGTCCTCTTATCACACTTACTGGTTGCCTAGAATACGTTTGTAGGAACTCTCTACAAACATCTTAGGGCTATCTTCTTTACTGGCTCTGTTGCATTACAATCCCCTTTCCTTTATGAAAGAACACACATCCTCTGTTCGTTGTGCCCCCTTTCAGGAAGCAATCTCTCTCCTGTGACTCCACACTTTTTCTCTTCAGTGACCTAGATTATGAACTCCTGAAGGGCAGGGACTGGGTCTTATTCAGAGGCAGGAGAGTGCATTGGGAGTGAAAAGATCTATTTTCAAATCCTAGTGTGGTTCATTATACCGACATCAGCTGGAGCTCTTGACCTCATTGACCATCAGCTTCAACAGGAGGATGTCAAGAGTAGTTGACCCCTAAGATCTCCTCAAGCTCTGAGTATACGATTCTCTGATCATTTGTTGTCTCCCTGGCAGTGCCTAGCAAGGCACTTATATGTGGAAGGTGCCGAAGCAATACTTGTTGAAACAGATGGATCCCTGGCTCTTGAATCAGAGAACAATGGTTTGCATCCTGGGTCTACTGGTTATGAGCTATGTGACCTTGGGTAAAGTACATGTATACTGAAAAGAGTACTGGTTTAGGAGTCAGAAAGCCAGGTTTCAAACCAAATTCCTGCCATTTCATACCCCTGTGAATTTGGGCAAATTGCAGCAGCTCTCTAGGCCTCATTTTCCTCATCTATAAAATGGTGTTTTGACCAGATGGCCTCCTTCTAGCTCAAAATCTAGGCTTTAATTTCTCTAAGACTCAATTTGCTCAACTGTAAAATGACAGGGTTGGACAAGGACTCCTTGCAGAATGTAAGCTCCTTATGGGAAAGGGCTGTTTCATTTCTGTATCTCCACCATCTAGGGGTGGGGAACCTGTGGCCTGGAGGCCACGCAAGTCCTTCTGGGTCCTTGGGTGAGCCATTTTGACTGAGTTCAAGTTCTACAGAACAAATCCTTTTATTAAGGGTATTTGTTCTGTGAAGTTTGGATTCAGTCAAAGGACTGAGCCACCCCCGGTAGCACAGTAAGCACTTAATAAATTGCTTGTGAGTTAAGTTCTCAATCTCTGATCCAAAAGATCTTTGTGCCCTTTAACTGAAAACTTTGACTTACTCTCCATAGAGATTTTAGTTATAGGACCACAGAATGTTAGATCTTAGAGATCCTTTAGGTTAGACTTCTACTTTTACAGAAGGGAAGTTGGAACTGAGAAAACATGAGTGATTTTCCTAATGTCACATAGCTAGCAAATAGGATGTAGATATTCAGGTATCTCACAGAAATAATTAGTATAGTGGTGGGCACACAGTAGGCACTTACTAAATGTTTTTTGACTTACTGATCATTACCCTGTATCCTTATCTACTTTTTTTTTTTTGGAGGCGGGAAAGGAAGGCAATTAGGGTTAAGTGACTTGCCCAAGGTCACACAGCTAGTACATATTAAATGAGGCTGGATTTGCACTCAGGTCCTTCTGACTCCAGGGCCTGTGCTCTATTCAGTGCACCACCTAGCTGTCCTTCCTTATCCACTTTTGCCAATTGTTCCTTGATGTAGCTAACTCTTTATTAACTATGGCCATGTGATAGAAACTTAAGTAAATTTGCTGAATATTCAAAATCATTCTATCTCTTCTTTCTTCTCTATCCCTACTTTTCCTACTTTCCAGAGCTTCTAAATATGATATGATCATACTTATATCATTAGTGAATTATAAAGACTTCTGGTCATGACATCTATAAGAAGTTTTCTTTTTTTCTTAGTCTGACTGCCCCAGGTCCCAGGCAAGAGATCAGGGTAGGAGGTGAAAACATGGTCTGTCTGCTCAAGGGGTGGTAGACCCTGAAGGTTAAAGAAACCAGAGAGCAGGCATCTGTCTCCTGTAGTCTTCCTTGTCCGGCCAGCCAGCCATTAGAGGACCAACCCTGAAGAGGCTTCTATCTTCCTAAAGATATGTGTATAAAATTTTACTGTTCAAAGTTACCCTCCATCTATCCTACGCACTCACATACCCAGCACAAGCACACAACTCCAGCGTACAGTTGATAAACATTGTGCGTGAGATCCTCATTGCTCCAGCAAACCAAACATCACCACTCAAACTATTTGTGCCTCTGAAACAGTATCCAAGCCACTTTATCCCAGGAACAACTCAAGACTCCAGCTATCCTTCATGTGTGACAAATGCCACTAGGTTCACTACCAATCCTAGCAAACCGTCCGATCTGCCTTGCCCCAATCAGATTGTCTCCTCAGCACAGTCGCCTACTCCCTTCCACACTGCAGAGGTACTGGTGGCCCTAGAGTTTTGCTGGTTCATGAATCATTCTCCTTTCTTGCTCCAAGTCTTTGTTATACCGTTATCTATCAAGTCCCTTCTATCTGCCAAACAGGGAAACAGAGACAAGCCATATCCAACGTCCATGAATAACAAACACAGGGCTCATCCATGCATCACTGCGCTGATGGATTGGTACTTACAGTGCTCGTGGTAAATTCGGGTGGGTTGTCATTCACATCTGTCACTGTAATGATGGCTGTCGCGGTGTTTGAGAGGCCGTAGTTAAGGTTTCCTTCCATATCTGTGGCCTGAACGATGACTGTGTATTGCTGAACTTTCTGGAAAAAAGGGGGGGAGGGGAAAATCCAATCAGTACAGCTTGCTTTGTTTCCTAGTGTTGAGCTTTCACAAAGAAAAATATTCCACAGAATCGGGCTCAGTAAAGGCATTTCTTGTTTGCAGAGTTTGCCTTAGAAGTCTGGAGGTTCGCACTAAACCTCTCCCTATTTACACTTCCTTTATGAAGGACATGATCATTCATTTGGGAGTGGGTGGGAAGAAAAGGGGATATGCATTTATATAGTGCCTACTATGTGCCAGACACTGCTAAGCTCTTTACAAATATTATCTCGTTTGATCAGCTACAGTGGGTAAGGTCAGGGTGTGAAGGAAGCTTGGCACAGTATACTCAGAGAGAAGTGTATGCCTAGGTATATCAAACACCAGGTTAGAATAACAAAAAAGTCTAGAGACTGAGAGGCGAATGCCGTGGAGCTCAGAATTTGTATTCTCTTTGGAAAAACCTCAACAACTTAGCTGATTTTGGGGGGAAATAAGCAAAGTTAAGTAGGAAATCTATAGTCAGTGTCCCGGGAATTCTCTGAGAGAAATGTTCTCTTTGGTATTTAATACTGTCCAAACCCAGTTCAGGGCAGAAATATAAAAGAAAATAGAACCTCAAATAAACAACAACAAAAAAAACAAACCCAACCCCACTCCCAAATATCAACCTGCCCCCTTTTCTTTGCAGGTGCAAGAGCCAAGTACAATTTCTGCTTGAAAACTTCATCCAGAAGGAGCAGTTAGCATTCAGGCACAGGTGTGATTTTTAAAAAGCAAATAAACCTTGATGGAATGAATGCATTTTATTAGGCATTGAAGAATTCTTACTTCCATCTCTCCTTCTAACCCTCACTGGGAGTCCATTAGGAATGAATTTCCATCTCAGTTCAAAAGATCTAGCCTTTTCCAAATATCCTTTCCAGACTAATGGTTGAAAAATGAGTCTGGTCAACTCTGAACCTTAGTTCATAATGGACCAAAGGGGTGGATTTTTCTGTAGCTCTAAAGAACTAAGGTATCTTCTAAATAAAAGCACCTGCATACTAATATGGTTTTCCTTGCCCTTTCTTCTCCCAAGTCATTTTTCAAAAAGAAATTTGGAATTTGGCAAAAGAATAACTCCAGGATGGTTCTGTCAAAGGATAGGACTCTCCCCTGCTTTGGAAATAACTCTCAGTGGGTAATACTCCTGTGTCAGAGACATAGACCTGGATCCTCCAAGGAGTTAAGAGGGGCAGGGTACTTCCTAACCATTTTAACTCCCTAACCCTATGAACTTGCTACAATATCAACATCAACAAATGTCTGGGTTCACAGACCCCTGAGTTAGGCACTGGGGAGAGAAATCTGTGCACAGCAGAGCCATGGTTTCTGACCACAAAGATCTTTGTGTCTCTGGGGAGAGACCTGCTTTTTACTCTTTTCATATGTTTTGTGCTCAGGTCAAACTACAGGATTCATCATTTTCTCTCTTTACAACTTGCTTTCATGATATTTACTATTCCCTGAATGAACATAACCTTCACAATCTCTATTAAAGCCCTTCCTTTCTTCTTCCTTCTTTCCTCCCTCCATCACTTCCTTCCTTCCTCCCTCCCTCCCTTCCTTCCTCCTTTCCTTCCTCTCTCCCTCCCTTTCTGTCTTTCTGCCTTCTTTCCTGCCTTCCTCCCTGCCTTCCTATCATTCATCTTCTTTGCCTTTCTGCCTTTTAAAAAAATAAATTTTAGTGATGTCTCTTGTTTTCACAAAAATCGTTTCTGGATATTTCTCCACCCCCATATAAGCCCTTCTTTTTATATGCAGAATCAATCAGTACTGCAATCTTGTCTGACAGTGTATACAACACACCTACAATCCTCTATCTACTGAAAGGAGGAAGATCCTCTTCACTTCCCAAAGGCCAAAATTAGTCACTATAATTAATCAGTATTTGACTTAATTCTAGTATTTTTTCTATTTGCATTATTATAATCATTGTGTAGAATGCTTTCCTGGTTTTGTTTAAATTACTCTGAATCAATTCAAACAAGTCCTCCTATTTGTCTTTAAATTACTCACATTTGTTTTTTCTTATGGTGCAATTACATTTACATTCATATACCACAATTTGTTGAAACAGTCCACAGTTGGGCACACATTTTATTTCTAGGTTTTTTTGTTATTACAAAAAGTTCTCTTCTGTAGCTTTAAAAGGTAGCCAGGTAAGTACAGAGGATAGAGCACTCAACCTGAAGTCAGGAAGACCTGAGTGCAAATCTAGACTCAGACACTTCCTAGCCGTGAGACCCTGGGCAAATCACTTAACCTTTCCCAACCTAGATTTCTACATCTGTTAAGTGGGGATAAAAATAGCATCTACATCTTAAGTCTCAAGATTGTTGTGAGGATCAAACGAATTAATATTTGTAAAGTGCTTTGCAAACCTTAAAGTACTACATAAATGACAGTTATTATTTTACCTACACACACACACACACACACACACACACACACATACACATAATCTTTCTTTCTGTCTTTGACCTGCTTAGGGTATATTCCCAGTAATGGTATCTCTGGGTCAACCTGTATTAATGACTATAGCGACTTTTCTTGCATAATTTCCAAAAAGGTTAGACCAATTCATAGCAACACTGAAAAAAATATTAGTATGCCTGTTTTTCTACAGTCCTATCCTATACTATTTTCTTTTTTGGAGGGAGACATAATCTCCCTATCTTGCCCAGGCTAGAAGTGCAGCACTTACTTATGGGCCTGATCCTACCACTCATAGACCTGGGAGCTTTAATCTACTCCATTTTTGACTTGGGCTGGTTCATCCCTCCTTTAGAGGATCTGGTGGCTTCCCACTCCCAAGTATTTACCATACTGGTGTTAGATTTAGTGAGGGCACGTGACCAGTTTAGGCCAATGCATTCAGAACTTGGGACCTCAACTTCCCCAACAGAAAGATTACAAGTATATGCCACTACACTAGTCTATCTGCATAGTTTACCATTCTGGTCTATTTTGAAGATGAACTCCAATAGTTGTTCTAATGAGCATTTATTTTATGAGTAATTTAGAGCAAACTTTCCTAGTACTTGGCACATTTTAAGTGGTTAATAAATGCTTATGGACTGACTTACTGTTGACAGTTTGCAAATCCTTAGAAAATTGTTCATATCTTTTCACCACTGATCTATTAGGGACTGACTCCTTTATTTCCTTTCAGGCCCATCTCAGATGCTACTTCCTTCATGAAGCCTCTCCTGAACTCCCCACCTGAAAGTGATTTCTTCTTCCTCACATTTCTCATAGTATTTGCATTTATTGCATCCTACTTAACATCATAATTATTTGGGTACAATTCTCTCCTTCCCATAAGATTGTAAGTTTCATGGAAATGTGATCTAAGTAATCTTTGTGTCTCCAGCATTGAGTACAGGGCTTTGTCTCGGGTATCTTCCAGTTGCCCTACTGTGTGGTATAGTAGAAAGAACTCTGGGTTTGGAGTCAGGAGAATCCAGCCTTCAATACTCATTAGTTGTATGACTATGAGAAAGTAGTCACTTAAAAATGATGACAATGACATAATTCTTCAGAGTTTGCTAAGAACTTTGCATATATGATTTCATTTGAACAACATAACTTAGCATAGCTGTTGTTATCCCCTATTTTTTAACAGATGAAGAAACTGAAAATTAGAGATTAGAGAAATTAGAAATATTAGAAATTATGGAAACTGAAAATTAGAGAGATTAAAGGATTTGCCCTAGATTGTGCAGCTAGGAGGCACTGGAAGCAGGATTGAAATTCCAGATTTTCCTGACTCCAAGCCCAGTATTATATCTACGATGTGACGTCAATTCTTCTTGTGGCACAGCCTAAATTTTCAGAGCCCCAGTTTATTCACCTAAAAAACAGGGAAAACAATACTCCCCTCACAAGATTATTCTGAGCTTGCAATGAGATTGTATACATATGGCACTCTGGAAACTTTAAAAGCACCGCATAAGGCCCAGCTATTCCAGTTAGTTCAGAGAATGGATTCAGAGAATTCCAGAAGTTCAGAGGATGGATTGATTGACATGGGTCAGAGGGTCAGAGAAAATTATATGGGCTTTATATAGGTTTTTAATGATTGGGAGGACTTGAAAATGTGGGTAGAAGCAAGAGTGAAGAAGTCATTACAGGCAAAAACATAGAGATGAAAACTTGTGTGATGGGCTCAGGGAACAATGAGCAAACCAGTTATAGAGATATTTTCCTGATTTCTCTCCTATGCAACGATTCACTAATCTAATTATCACTCATTCCAATTCTCATTCTCCAACTATGTTATATTTCTGCCTTCATATCACCTTTGATCATGATGCTACCCCTATATCAAATGGCCTCTTTCTTCTACTCTATCAACACTTAGTCCAACTTTTACGTCTTAGCTCAAGGCTTATTTCCTCCAGGAAATTTTCCCTGGATGGCTATGATCCACAGCAATCACATTCTTCTTTAAAATACTATTGAGCATTCTGTAAGGATGACACAATTTCCCCCTTAGTTGTTCCCTAAACTGTTCTCTGTGACTATTCCTTTTCCCTCACCCTCTGTTATTTGCTGACTCTTGTCCACTCTCCTTCTGATCATCTCCTCCATCTATTGCATTGGTCACAGGATAAATTTCCAATGTTAAAAGTCTGATATTTAAGGCTCTCCATCTACCTAAACTCCTTTTTTTGTGTATGTTTATTTTTTTGTGTGTATTTATTTCAAAACTGGACTATGAGTTATTTTCTCAAACCTTCAATTTGTGTATTCACATAAGTCATCTCTGAGACCTAGAATCTCTCTCCTCAATTATATCTGTCAGAATCCTTGACTTCCTTCAAGGACTAGCTCAAGCACTACTGCCTCCATGAAGCCTTTTCTGATCTCCCCTCAGTGCTCTCTCTTCTTTCAATTCAACTTGCACTATAATGACCATAGAAAGACAGAAGTCTAGCATCCTATCTACCACGCTACCTTTGATATAGGAAGCATATAAATCAGACACTACTAACTGTGTGACCCTGGGCAAGTCACTTAATTTCTGTTTTATTTTCCTCATCCATAAACGGAGGGGTGGACACAGTAGCCCCTAAAATCACTTGCAGCTCTAAATTTAAGATTATACAATCTCTCCAGTAGATTATAAACTCCCTGAAGGCAGAGACTATTTTGTATTTGGCTTTGTGTTCGCAATGCCTATCACAGTGCACAAAGTAGACATTATATATATATATATATATATATATGTATATATATATATATTTTTTGCTGAGAAATTAATACACTGAACACACGGGGCCACAGACATAGAGGATACTCAGTAAAAGATGAAGTAACTGATTTGGTTTGTGGTATTCATAGAAGTAGGAGACATCTGAAATTGATGGAGTGTTTTGGACCAATCAAGGTCTTTGGACCAAATGACTAAAAATCTTGAGGCAGAGAAAGAATAATGAATCAATAATCTATCTAGCTCCCTTACTCTGACTACATTAGTTTTCTCTTGTCCAAAGAAAAGGATACTAGGTTCTGAGAAGGCTATAGAGATAAAGAGATTTAGTCAGAAAGGACCTTAGAAATCACAGAGTCCATCCTTTTTCATTTCCCATATGAGGAAAAAGAAGTTAAGTGATTTGTCCAAGATTAAATAGGAGTTAATTGGTAAGGTCAGACCATAAACCCTGTTCCTCTGGCTTCAAATCCAGAGCTCTATTGACTATACTATATTTCCCAAGTGCTTATAGCCACTTACGTTTCTTCTTTCATCTCTGGATGCCAAGTTGGCCATTGTTTGCTTGACAATGAGGAAGAAACACATTTTGTGCTTGGATAATTTTTACTGCTTTCCCCTTCAAAGTAGGACCCCAAAGTACTTACTTAGCTCTGGGGACTGTTAGGTTGAATGATCTTTCAAAAGTGCTGGGCTAAAGATCCTCAAACTAAATAACTGACTAAACTCTTAGAGTCTTAGTACTTGTATTGATAAGGAACTAAGTGTGTAGAAGGGTAAATTATTTTTCTTTTTCTTCCACTGACCTGCTTCTGGAGCACATCTCACTTAAAGACAAGAGGTGCTCTCAGAGTGTCCTGGTCTAGTCTTAGTAGAGGATCATTAAGTAAATCTTATTGTTACAAACGACCCTAGAAGATATTTTCTTTATGTTCCTTATATTACAGATTATGAAACTGAAGTCCTGAGAAGGGGAATGACTTGTCTGTCCAAGGTAACTGAGCCAATTAGTAGGAGATTCAGGATTAAAATCCAGGTTTTCTCACTCCTTGGTCATTATGTCAGGGTCCTGTAAGCATTGGATGTAGGAATTCTGTGACCTTTGATATAGGCTTCAATAATCTGTGAACTCCTCAACAAGGTTCTCCTTCCAGTGACACAGATTGTAACCCAATAATCTGGTTCCAGTCCAATTTAATTCCAACCCAATTATGAGTATGCAAGTCTTGTCCATGTTCTCCTATAAATCATTCATAAGGGGTCCACTAAACACATTAGGGGTTCCTTTAATTCCTTTGACATTGCATGGATAACAATGGGGCCATCCATCAATTATCCTTCTTTATACAGGCATATATGAAAAAATAGGTCAGGGCTCAGAAGGTATTGTTACAGGTGCAGCTGTTAATGCCTTCATAACATACAATCATCATTGTCTGAGGATGTTCTCTGTGTCCAAGACTTTAAGCATTTTACTTTACAGCCCAGTGCATGAGACTTTTCTCTGGAATTCACATGGCACAAGGAAACACAAATACAGATATATGCAGGAAATTACCCAAGTATAATGGCTCCCCAGAGTCAAACTATTATGCTACAACGTCTTACTGGGGTCTCTGGTTCTTCCCTACTGGCAACACACACTCACAATACCACACTCATATTAAGTGCTAATTTATACAAGTCAGGCCTTAGTTTCCCCTGAAGATAGTTTTTTATGCTGCCAACAGGTAACCAGCCTCTCAGTGGGAGAGAGGCGAATGCCCTCATTAGGGTTATTAAAGACTGCTGCTTTCCTGCTCTCACAGTTCAACTGCCCTATATCCCTCATCAAGGCAACATCATGTCCCTTCTACCGTATTACACTCTTTCCATGAGACATCTCTAAATATTTTCCTTGGCTGTGACCCTTAGCTGGCTAAACTGGCATTTTGCCACATCACATGCCAGATCCTGCTGGTTTGTGGGAGCACTGACTCCTGGGATCCCATTATCAGTTTTCTGGGATGCTACCCCACACTAGTTCCTCATCATGTTATACTAATTATCCTTTTAAAAGGGCTCTCTGGAGGCAGGTGTCAGGTGACTAAAGGAGGAGCAGGGAAAAAACCCACTATAGCTCACCTAATGAATTATTCTTGCAATGAGATTAATTAACTGGAGAGATAGGAAGTATGGTAATCAAGATTCCTGGAAGGGTTAGGGGTGATGAGAAGCGTGTAGGGAAAAGCATTACCTGAACAAAGCTATTGAGGATAAGAACAATGGCTAAAGTTAAAAACTATCTAATATTGATAGTCACCCAAACGAGTATTCAAAAGCCAAAGTAAAATCAGTTACGTTAACAAATTTCTAGAGTAACTGAAACACTCACTTCATTTTGCCTGGACCTAGACCCACTACTCCATTTCTCAGCTATCTCCTTGCCATTCCACTGAGAATATCCTCCTGACAAACCCCATTTGTCTGGCATATCAGAAGTACTTAATAATTACTTTTTTGACTCATTCATACTTTTCCAAGAACTTTTTTTCTTTGATCTTCAATACAAGTTAATAAAAATTGGAAAGACGAATATCATCCAATATGCTTATTTGAGCATAATGAGGAAACTGAGGCACATAAAGGTTGTATAAATTGCCTAAGGTCATAAAATAACATTGGGAGAGATGGAGTAAGAAGCCAGGTTTCCTGAATTTATAACATACTTATTTCATTCTGCACTACCCAGAGAATGTTAACAGTCTCCAATCACTGATGCTGACATTAGCTAGTAAAAAAAAATTATGGTCTTTCCAGACAAAGAGTGAACATTACCTGCTTATTATTAAAAATGGATTTATTTTAGCTTGGTCAGTGCATAGGGAGGCATAAAGAAATAGAAGGTTAAACCAGTACAGATAGTCATTATGTGAACTGTAATTTGGTCTGTCCAATGCGGGAAACGTTCCTCTGAGGCACCGAAGCTTCAGGAGTCCAAGAAAAGTAAGATGTTCCTTTGTCTCCATCTATGGGAAGGCTAATAAGGGACCATCTCTAATTCTCAGTTCTGCTACACTCTTTCGCAATTTCCTCTTTCTACTTTCTTTGCAGTCTGACCCTATCCACAGCCACTGGATCTGTAGGTCATGGCTCACAGCTTTCTCCATTGAAGTGCCGGAGGACCATAGGGGTTTCTCACAGCTCTGGTCTTGCTTCTTTGCTTCTGCCTGGGGATACAGAAAAGGCAGGTTTGGGCCTGTGTCAACACCAATTGCCAGGCTTGTGACCTTATCATGCAGACTTGAATTTGAACTCTCAGCATTTCAGGTAGCCTCTTGGGAAGGACCTGTTTCATCTGTGAGACACACTCACACGCATGCTGTGTGTACCAGGTGTAGGCCATGTCAGTTCTATTCCAATTGTAGCTGATTTTGGTCTGTGGATCACTCATGTGGATCACTCCTTCCTCTCAAGGAAAATTTCCACAGACAAATCAAATCTTCTGAAAGAAGACCCAGAGTCTAACTTTGAAAACATATTTTAAAAAAAATTTTCCTCCCCATTTTTTCTTATATTGTATGAAATGGAATTTCTCCTTCTAGTCATGGTTATGAAAAATCTACCAGGGGTACAATGCTGAGACTATGCATTAAAAAAATATTTGGTAGAAATGAGTCCTTTCAGTCATGTCCAACTCTTTGTGACACCATTTGGGGTTTTCTTGGTAGAGATACTTAAGTGGTTTGCCATTTCCTTTTCCAGTTCATTTTATAGATGAGGAAACTGAGGCAAATGGGGTTAAGTGACTTGCCCAGGGTAACACAGGAAGTATCTGAGGTCATGTTTGAACTCAGGAGGATGAGTCTTCCTGAATCCAGGCTCAGTGCTCTATCCACTGTGCCACCTACCCACCCCTCTTTCTATTATGCCACATTGCATCACCAACTAGTCAATCAATCGACTAGCATTTATTAAGTACCTACTGTATATTTTAAGCAAACTAGTCAGAGAAATGTTTTTAGGTCAGTGGGAATTTTGGTTCCTTTCACTTAAATCATTGTGAATGGCTTAGTTCTTTGCTTCAAGGTATGACTTCTCTGACAAAAGTATGGCTTCCAGTAGCCTAGGACCAAAGGAATTGGGCATTAAGTAGAAGGCCCACAAAAACAACCACAATGTATGATTTTGCCAGTGTAAAGTCCTTTCCTCTCTCTTGGCCTCAGTTTTCCCATCTGCAAACTGAGAGGGTTGGATTAGATGTCCTTTAAGACTCTTCCCTTTGACAGTACGTAAATCTCTAAGTTTCCAAAGTTCAGGCAAAATTTCTATTGATGATCCCTCCTCCCATAGTAACTTCTCTCACACTCAGACACAATCTTTTTTAAACTGCAAATCTGTGTTGGGAAGGACTTCCTTGGAAGATATATGGCTGCCTTTAATTGCAGCAGTGGCAGACTTGTTTATTGACCAAATGGAAAAGCTGGTTATTGGAAGGCAATCAGTGGGCAGGCACTGTGGGTTTCTCTTCTTTGATTACAGAATAAATAAAGCAGGGAAACAGACAACCAGAGACTCAATCTAAGATATAGGACTTAGGAATCTTAACAGTTTTCCTGCCAAGTATTTCAGGATTCCTAGGAGTCAAGATATTCTGGTACATATATGGAAACATTCTCATTTACACAAGGGTTGCCCATCCTGCAGACTCATTAAGTTATGCTTAACTAGCTTCAATAGTTTAAACTTACTATTATAGCTGTGAAAGCCTACACAAGCCAATGAACTTTTTTGGGCTTTCCTTATTTGTGAAATAAAAAGGACCAGATGATCTTGGAGGTCCCTTTCTACTTGGTATCTGTGATTTAGGAGCCTAGCTCTTCTACCTCCTAGTTCTATGACCTCAGACAAACCATTTAAGCTTTCTGAGTCTGTTTCCTCATCTGGAAAAGGACAATAATTCTTGTACAACCTACCTCCCAGTAATGTTGTAAGGAAAATGCTTCATAAAATTCAAAGTTCTATAGATTCACAAATTGTTATCGTTATCTGAAATGCTTTAGATCTTATTCATTTTTATTCTCCTTTAGCTCATGGCCTTGCCTATAGGAGGTCTCACTAGATGTCTTATTACTTGGATTAAGGCTAGAGCTCCTGGTTTTCAACCTCTGGCTTTTCATAAGAAAGCAAAAGAGAACCTTTTCCTCATAGCCAGTCACTCTTTGGTTGTGATTTAATTTAATAATCATTTAATAAAATGCACATGACATGTTGGACATACTGCTAGATGATATGATATAAAGACAAAAAAAAAGAAACAACTCCTGATTCCAAGGAGCCGATATTCTGCTGGAGGTGGGTGGGTAGAAAGCAACAAGCGCATAGATAAATAAAAATGAAATATATATATATATCCAATTATACAAAGTAATTTGGGGGTGGGGGATATAATACTAATAACTGGAGAGATCAGAAAAAGTTTCCTGCAGGAGGTAGAAACTGAGACGAGCATTTAAGGAAGCTGGGAATTCTAAGGTATGGATGTAAGGAAGGAGAGAGCATTTTAGTTAAGGTGGGGGAGACAGTCTGTGGAGAGGCAAGTAGGTGGCACATAAAATGTCTCACATAACCAGTTGTAGGGTGGAATAACAAGTATTAGTAATCCAATGAAGAGTCAAGAATGGGATTAGTTTTCATCTTGGAGCAAATTTCATTTTGTCAGCGTCTCCTTGCTTCCTTCTGGGAATCCACAGGCCAATTCATCGCAAGGAGAAGCCGGCATTGGCAACACAAGAGGAAAGTGAATTGTTAGTGAGAGGACAGTGAATACAAAGTTTATAGGAGCTAATTTGGGAGGTTATTTGGATGACTGGAAATAAGCATAGCCTTTGAGTCCTGGGCCACTAGCTAGCTACATGAACTTCGGCAAATCATTTAGCCTCCCTTTGCTCATCTTTAATAGAGGACTTTCTAGTTTGAAAGTCCTTCCAGTCTGTGTGGCGATGTATGTAATCTGAAGACCACATATTTGGAGGATGGAAACTCTCTCCTTCCCTCCCAGAAAACTCTTGGAGAGACTGGAATGGATACTTCATTGCTGGTCCCAAGGCCTGTGAGTTTCTGCGTAAATTCCACAGCTTGGTCAGAAATCTGCTGCCTCTGGCAACATCTCCTCCCCCAATCCATCATTTAACATCTCCTAATTATTTGCAGTTAATTGGTTACCAGGTTTCTCTGCATCAGACACGATGATTACTATGCTATCCAGAATGTAATTGAACTTGGACAGACCTCTTTACAACAATGCTGGACTAGGCAATTATCTGAGGTTGGAGAATAAAGGGAGACGTACTATGCTTACTAAACGAAAAGTGCTCATAGACCAGAAATGGATCATTCATTTCCTAGGAACGTAAGAACAGGTCACTCAATTCAATTTAGTCTGTATTTGAGTACCTACTTAGCCACGAGCTAGGCATGACAAGCTTTGTTAAAAAAATCTTTGTTAAAAAAAAGGGTGTTGTTGTCCAGTTATTTTTTTTTTCCAGTCATGCCTGACTCTTCATGACCACATTTGGGATTTCCTTGACAAAGATACTAGAGTGGTTTACCCTTTCCTTCTCCAGCTCATTTTACAGATGAGGAAACTGAGGCAAACAGGACTAAATGACTTGCCTAGGGTCACATAACTAGTGTCTGAGGCCAGATTTGAACTCAGGAAGATGAGTCTTCCTGACTCCAGGCCTGGAGCTCTTTCCCCTGTGCCACCTAGCTCCCTCAGGCATGATAAGGTACATGTTACCAAACTGATTTAACTGGCAGAATTATTGCCTGGAAAGAGGAGGGATGTAGTTATAGAGCAAGTGCAAAGCCAAGAAAGGGTATGATTTGACCTGGATCTTATACTACCAAGTAAGTGAAATCCTGAAAGAGATGAGCCTCATGCTCAAACTTCTAAGCACTTACCAAGTGCCAGGCACTGTGCCAAACAATTTACAATCATCATGTCATTTGGTTCTCACAACAACCCTGGGAGGTAGGTGCTATTGTTATCCCCATTCTACAGATGAGGGAACTGAGGCAAGCATAGTTTCAGTGACTTGCCCAGGGTAACACAGTAAGTATCTGAGGCCAGGTTTGAATTCAGGTCTTCCTGAATCCAGGTTCAGGACTCTATTCGTGGTACCATGTAGTTCTCCCATATGTTCCCCACATGGGTGCATCAGTATCTTTGGTACTTCAAGATTAAGTCCATTCTCCTAGGAGAGAATCTTCCCCTAGTTTGGGGAAATATTTTTGCACTTCTATCTTTATTATAACTTTATAAAAGATAATCAATGAGCCTAATTAATCAATATTGGAGGAGCACATAAAATGGGTCCTTATAAACATGAGTGTTAGAAGCTCAACCCCTCAGGGTCATCCTTAGAATCATGAGGGGAGAAGTGGTCATCTGCCCTCTGGTGGTCTAGTGCACCAATGGGAGCGGAAATTCGGGCACTAGAGACAAACTCTGGTACTAGAAGAAATTGAAAAGATTTTGAATATAAAAATGTAATGCAACAAGAGTAAGGAGGGAAGTGGGAACTCATTGGCACCATGGTCAGAATGCTGGGCCTGGAGTCAGGAAAGCCTGAGCTGATATCTGGATTCAGACACTTCTTAGGTATGTGGCCCTGGACAAATCACTTAACCTCTGCTTGCTTTAGTTTCCTCGTCTGTAAAATAGGGACAATAATAGCACCTCCCTCCCAGCGTTGTTATGAGTATCAAATGAAGTAATACATGTAAAATGCTTAGCAGAGTGGCTGGCATACAGTAGGCACTATCTAAATATTAGCTATTATGTTATTATTATTATGACCTGAAAAATATTCGTGTCAAAAAATTTTGATAAGGTTCTGATATCTAAGTTACACAAACAACTAATAAAATTATATAAGACAAAAAGTCATTCCTCAGTAGATAAATGGTTAAAGGATATGGACAAACACCTCTCCAAAGAAGAATCACAAACTATTAGCAGCTACATGAACGCATTCTTTAAATCATTAACAATAAGAAGTGAATATCAAAACAACGCTGAAGTTTCAATTCACATCCAGAAAACTGACAAAGATGACCAAAGATGAGAATGGTTAACGTTGGAGGGGTTATGGAAAAACAGGCACACTAACACATTGCTGATAGAGGTGTGAATTGGTATGGCTATTTGGGGAAGCGAATTTGAATTATTGAAATAATGTGACCAAATATCCATATCTTTTGACTCAGAGATTCCAGTGGCTGGAGTATATACCCCAAGGAGGTGAATGACACAAAAAAGGTTCCTCATAACCCCCAAATAGCTTATCAATGACTTCTGTGGGGAGTAAGCCTAGTAATGGAATTTCTGGGTCAAAGAACATAGGGCCATTTGAGTAACTTAACATAATTCCAAGTTGCTTTCCAAAATGGTTGTACTGATTAACGTCTACCAACAATGTGTTTATCTTCCCACAACCTCTCCAGTACTGAGTATTCCTATGTATTGTCATCTTTTCCAATTTGCTGGTTGGGAGGTGAAATCTCAGGGTTGTTTTGAGTTAGTGATTCAGAATATTTTCTTATATGGTTATTAATAGTTTATAATTCTTTTGAGAATTTTTCATATGCTTTGACTCCTTATATTTTGGGGAATGGTTCTGGTCATATATATATACATATATATGTACAAGCACATATATGCACATGCATATACACATATTTGTGTGTTTATGTATATACACACATATATTCCCTTCAAGTAATGGGAAAAAATCTTGATAGCAACTTCTTAAGATATCTAAACTATCTATGTATATTTATGTTTGTGTATGTAAATACATATATACACATGTGTATTCATGTTAGTTGCCTATATATCTTGGTGAAAAATCTTCTTCTGCCAATGTAGACTGATACCTGCTTTTTCAACTCACTGCTTTATATTATACCTGAGAGACTGAGAAGGGAAGGGAAGAGAATAAGCATTTTTAAAACATCTACTATGTGCTGAGTGCTTTATAGATATTATCTCATTTGGTCCTCACAACAACCCTGAGAAGTAATTGTTATTATTATCCCTATTTTATAGTTGAAGGAACGGAGGTATGCAGAAGTACAGTAACTTGCCCAGGATCACAGAGCTGGTCAGTGACTGAGGCTGCATTTGAATTTAGGTCTTCCTGATTCTGGGCTGCCAGCACTCTATCCACTACACCACCTAGAGGTTAAGTGACTTACTCACTTGGGAAGTAAGAGGCCAGCACTCAAACCCAGCTCTTTCTAAATCCTAGTCTGGCTCTCTATACTATCTACAATCCCAGGTGCCTCTCTGAATTATTCTTATTTATACGTTAACTACAATACTTGGTTGGCCTGTTCCCCTTGTCTTGAAGGTAAGAAAACAGTGTTCTTTATAAAATAGTTTTCTGTCTCATAGCTGGATAACTACAGGCTCTCATATTTGTTTAATCTGAAGAGAGAGAGTTGCTTGGAAGCGAGTCGAGGAGGTCAGCTTAAATTTTACAATCTTTTTAGAATCCAACTCCTCTCCAACGTCTCCTCCAAAAAACAAGAGGCTGCTAATCAGGGGGAGGAAGTGAAGTTCAAAGAAGCCTTTCTCATGGCAGTAATATCCCTGAATTGACATTTCTTCTCTCCTGACCCTGTTGCCCCTGGCTAAGGGGCTTCTCTCCGAAGGAAGGGGGTATATAGAGCTTAGCCTGACCTCTGCTTTGGAGTGAATCACAGCATCAGCAACTAGGCTGCAGTGAAATTCATTAAAAAGTGATCTGGCTATTTTCAAGTTCAAGAAGAGAGAAGAAAACCTCAAGTTCATTGTCTCTTGGGTTTTAGCTCCTCTCCCTAAAGCTCAACATTTAAATTTTGCAGAACATCCATCAATAATGTACACTGGGCCTCTGGATGTCCTAGAAAAACTTTTGCACTTTCACAACACATGGCCCTTCATCAAGCTGAGTCTTCCAGAGGGGGAACATTAAACTCATTCTACTACCTTTTCAATCCAAACTGTGCCTCCACTATCAACACCAAGGGACATCTGTTGAGTTCCAGTTTTGGGTCATTTCCACCAAGGGATGTACTTTACAAACTTTAAAGCATTATATGACAGTGGTCACTATCATCAGATCTTGACTGGCAGGAGATGCCCTGGTAGATATCAGATATTTTCCTGAGGGGGTTGGATTAGACAAGGGGATCTCTCTCTCTCTCTCTCTCTCTCTCTCTCTCTCTCTCTCTCTCTCTTTTTTAAAGTAAGGCAATCAGGGTTAAACGACTTGCCTGATGTCACACAGTTAGTAAGTGTCAAGTGTCTGAGGCTGAATTTGAGCTCAGGTCCTCCTGATTCCAGGGCTAGCACTCTATTTACTGCACCACCTAGTTGTCCTAAGACAAAGGAATCTTAACCTGGGGTCTGTGAATTTATTTTTGGAAAATATTTTGATTACTGCATTTCAATATAATTTTTTTCCTTTGCAGTTTTATGTATTTTCTTTTATGCATTTTAAAACATTATTCTGGGGCGGCTAGGTGGAGCAGTGAATAGAGCACCGGTCCTGGAGTCAGGAGGACCTGAGTTCAAATTCAGCCTCAGACACTTAACACAAAAACTAGCCATGTGACCTTGGGCAAGTCACTTAACTCCATTGCCCTCCAAAAAGCAAAAAAAAACCCAAAACAAAACCCATTATTCTGAGAAGCGTTCCATAGGTTTCACTATATGGCCAAAAGGGCCTATGATACAAAAAAGATTAAGAAACCCCAGAGAAGATGATGTATAAGGCCCCTTCTGTCTCTAAACCTTATGACCTTATGATCTACTAAGAACATGGCTGAGGGGCGGCCAGTAGCACAGCAAGTAAGAGCACCGGCTCCAGTCTTGAGAAGACCTGGAGATCGAATCCCGGGCTCGGACACTTAGCACCCACCCAGAAACACCTGGCCGTGTAACCTTGAGCAAGTTACTTAACCCCAATTGCTTAGGGGCGGCCAGGTGGCTCAGCGAGTAAGAGCACCAGCTCCAGTCTTGGGACGACCTGGAGATCGAATCCCGGGCTCAGACACTCAGCACCACACCCAGAAATAACTGGCCGTGTAACCTTGAGCAAGTTACTTAACCCTGATTGCTTAAAAAAAAAAAAAAAGAACATGGCTGGGTACTGCCCTTATACCCTCACTCTATACCCCTTGCCTCAGCAAGTTTCGGAGTGTCTAATTTTTGTTTTTGTATCCACAGAATTTAATATAGTGCCTGACATACTAGAGTAGGCAATTAACAAATGGTTGGTGGTTGTTGTTATTATCATTATTTATATTGTTACTTTTGAACTAGACCCTTGATTTCTCTGATTCTTTAGGGGGGCGTATAGGGAGTTCCTACTGAGAAATTTCCTTTGTGTGGTGTAGTAGAAGGGGCACTGGATTCATCTGTGTGATCCTGGGCAAGTCACCTAAACTCAAAAGGTTTCTGCTTTTTCCTCTGTAAAATGAGGGGATTGGATGCCTTGACCACCAAGGTACCTTCTACCTTTAAAACTATGGTCACACTATGATCCTAGGACTAATGCAGATCATGATATCTACAGTTTATAGTCCTAGAGGGTTGCACAGGGGCACAATAGAGGTTTAGCAATTTGATGAGCATCACATAGCCAGTATGTGTCAGAGGTGAAAGCTGAACCTAGGTTTGTTTCATTTGAAGGCTAGCTTTCTATCCACTAAGTTATGCTGCACCAGTAATAGCAACAACAGTAACAAAAAATGGTCGCTAATATAATAATAAGTATCTAGGAATCCAGAATATTATTTGAAATCTGAAAAAGTCTGTTGTTGCTTTCCTGTACCCTGTTACTTGTTTGTGCTCTTTGTTTTCTGGCCATTTTTCTTTTATAGTTCCTTTTCCTATGTCTTTGTTTTTCCCCTCTTAGTTCTTCCTGACTCCTCCCCCTCTTTATTCTTTTTAACTTGATTTGTTTTCTGCTGCATTGACTTTGATCCAAAATATTCCAGCTCTTTATACTCTCAGATAGAGCTATCTCCTCTGGCTAGCTGCCTAGGGGAAAGGGGTGGGAACAAGAAGAGACAGCAGATTATTTTTTAGTTCATAAATCTAGAGCAATGAAGGATTATAATATTTGACACTTCCCTTTCTCAGTTCCTCTCCTGGCTCCAGAGACAGCGCGGATGCATTGCTAGGATAGGAAGATGCTGCTGCCACTCTTCTCATAAAAGTCTTAAAGACCAGGAAAAAAGGAGCCTGAATCTGTACAAGAAAGGTCTATCTTTCCCCATCTAGCATGTTAAATAAGGTCCTACCAAGAGGAGTGTACTTCCAGGCCATTAGTGGACATCCTATGTCTGAAAGACAATTGGGAAGAAGGGAAGGAAAAAAGAAAGAAAGAGGAGTGGCTAGGTGGCACAGTGAATAGAGCACTGGCCCTGGAGTCAGGAGGACCTGAGTTCAAATCCAACCTCAGACACTTGACACAATTACTAGCCCTATGACTTTGGGCAAGTCACTTAACCCCAATTGCCCTCCAAAAAAACAAAGAAGAAAGAAAGAAATGAAGGAAAGAACAAAGAAAGGGAGGGAGGAAGGAAGGGAGAGAAGAAGGGAAAAAAGGAAGAAAGAAAAGCAGAGAGAAGGAAGGAAACATGCCTTTATTAAATGCTTATCATGTGCTAGGCACAATGTTAAGTGCTTTAATGTATTACTTCATTTGATCCACGCAACAATCCAGTGAGGTAGGTGCTGTTATTACCCATATTTTACAGTTAAGGAAACTGAGGCATGCAGAGGTAAAAGGACTTGCCCAGAGCCACACACACAACCTAGAGTCTTTCTGAGACCAGTCTCAGCTTTTTCATCCCCTGCTTTACTTAGCCCTTCTCTCTATCACTCTACCACTCTATTCCACAGATAAATACAAAATTGCACTAAAGTCTATGTCTAATACTTCTCTGGTCCACCCTTTCCGAATCCCAAGATCAGTCTTCTTCAAGCATGACTTTTACTGTGTTGTTCCTCTAACTCAGAAGTTTGAAATGACTCTTTGTCACCTACAGGGTGAGGTCCAGACTCCTTAGCTCAGCATTAAAGGTTCTCAGCATTCAGTCTTAGTTCTCATTACCCCTAACCAAAGCCTCTGGGGCAATTTATCTGGTCCCTTCTCCATCCCCTAAGACATGCCTAACACTTTCCCACATTTGCTGTTCCTCTCCCCACTACTGGACATACCCTTTCCCTTCTTTTCAGTTTCAGCAAAGAGATACTGAAATTCAATCAAATTTACTGGTAAGAAGAGGAACTTTCATTTTTTTTCTTACAAAAAGGTGATCTCCTCACAACAGCCCCATGAGGTGTCTGGGAGATGCCTGGCATGTGGTAAGCTTTGAATAGATGCTTGTTGATTGATTGACTGATTCAGGAAACCACCTTTCTGGGCCTCAGTTTATGTATCTGCAAAATAAAGGGCACTAGAATAGATGATCTATAGGGCTGCTCATGGCTCAAACTGTACCTGTCTGTAAGCTAGGCTATGCAAGGATTATTAGAAATTGTTTTGTACACAAGGAAATTGAGGCCTACAGAGATGAGGAGCCTCCTGCACAGCAGAGTCCTGCGGTCAGCTGGTCAGCTGAGCATTCTGTCTGTTACCACATACTGCCCCAAGCATCCACAACACCCAGAACAATGAGAATTCTGCATGACAAAAAGACTTCCACATTGCAATAGAAAAAGGGCCCTGGTGTAGAATCAGAGGCCTCCAGGTTCAAAGCTCTGCTCTCCAAATACTGTGTGACCTTGGTTAAGCCATTTAACCTCTCTGGGCCACAGTTTCGTCACTTGTAAAATGAGGGAGCTGGACTAGATAACCTCTAAGATCCCTTTCTAGATCTATACCCATGATCTTTTTTTAAACATCCCCCTAATATTATTTTATTTTTTCCCAATTACGTGTGAAGACAATATTTAACATTAATTTTTTTTTTTTTTTTTTGCTTTTTGGAGAGGGGAAGGCAGGACAGTTGGGATTAAATGACTTGCCCAAGGTCACAGGGCTAGTAAGTGTTGTGTCTGAGGCCAGATTTGAACTCAGGTTCTCCTGACTCCAGGGCCAGTGCTCTATTCACTGTGCCACCTAGCTGCCCTCTTAACATTAATTTTTAAAAAAATTTTGAGTTCCAAATTTTCTCTATCCCTTCCATTACCTTCCCTAAGGCAGTAAGCAATTTGATAGAAATTATATATGTGCAATCATTCAAAACATATTTCCATATTAAACATGTTGTGAAAAAAAATACAGCCTCCACCCCCAAAAAAACCTATGAAAAAATACAGTGAAAAATGTAAAAAAAGTATGCTTCGATCTGCATTCAGACTCCATTTATTCTTTCTTTGAATGTGGATAGCATCTTTCATCATGAGTCCTTTGAGATTGTCTTGACTTGTTGTATACTAATGAGCTCTAAACTGATGTCAATGATTCACTATTGTAGTATAAGACAGAAAAATTACAAGATAATAAAAGAATTTGAGTGAACATTTTGAGTTTGTTGTAATGGGAACCGGCCACTTTATTGTTCATTTGGATCCAAAAATGTAAGAAGACAAAAGTATCAAACACTGTTCCTTATTACTCCCCTCTTGAATGCTTTTTCTCCTTTGCTCCAACTGCTGACCTCTGGCCTTCCTTTAAGTCCCAACTAAAATTCCACCTTCTACAGGAAGCCTTCCTAACCCCTCAATTCCAGAGCTTACCCTCTCTAATTATTTCCTTTTCATCCAGCATATATAACTTGCTTTGTATGTATTTGTATGCATGTTGTCTCCCCCATTAGATTGTAAATTTCTTGAGGGCAGGTACTTTCTTTTGCTCCTTTTGCATGCCTAATACTTAGCACAGTGCCTAGCACATAATAGGCACTTAATAAGTACTTAGTGAATTACACAGAGATAAAAGATTATTAGAGATGAATACAGGACCACATACATTGTAAATGTGTAGTGTATAATCTAGGATAGAAGCAGTATGACATGATGGAAAGAACACTGAAATTGGAGGGACCGAAGTCTAATTCTTGTCTCTACTCCACTGCTGTGACTTTGGGTAAGTCACTTCTTTTCTTTTAAAATGTAAACTCTTTGAGGGAAGCACTGCCTCATTTTTGTCCTTGTGTTACTATTGCTTAATATAATGCCTCACTCATTTGCTGTTCAGTCATTCAGTAGTTTCTGATTCTACATGACCCCTTGGACTTATCAATGAGGTTTTCTTGGCAAAGATACTGGTGTGGTTTGTCATTTCCTCTTCCGGTGCTTCTCCATTTTACAGATGAGGAACTGAGGCAAATAGGGGTTAAGTTACTTGCCCAGGGTCACATGGGACAAGCAAGAGCCTGAATTTGAACTTAGATCTTCCTGACTTCAGGCTGGGTGCTCTATCCACTGTGACCACTGAGCTGCTCCCCAGAGGGGGTATTTAGTAAATACTTGTTGATTGATTTCTCTGAGCTTAATATTCCTCATTGAAGACACCGGCCTAAATGGCCACTGGGGTCTCTTTTAGCACTAACATATTCTGAATCTATGAACCAGTAGACTATGCAGAGAGCATTAGTCTTACAGCTACGTTTGAATACTAATCCCAGCCTTTAATAGCCACATGTCTTCAGGTAAGTAACTTCTCTTTTGAGCCTCAGTTTCCTCCTCTATGTAATGGGGGATAATAATTCCCACCTATTCAGTGGGGGTCTGTTGTTAGGAAAATATTCTGTGAACCTTAAAGGTCTGTACAAATGCAAGCTACTATTATTAGTGCAAGAATTCAGAGGAAAGGAAATCTTGAAAGCTTCCTTCTAGCTCTCAATCTCTAGGCTTCTGAAAGGAAGGTTGGAGGTCTATGGATCAAGTGGGACTGGAGCTGAGCCTTGGGGCATGGGAAGTGGAAAGACAAGGGAAGACCCATTCCAGTCATGGGAAAGAGGATAGCATGAATGCAATAGTAACAGTTCATCAGAGAAAATGCTGGCCCTTGAATTTGAGCCAGCTTGTTGACCTTTCGTTTTTGACAAATATTTAATGTGTCCACCATGAGCAAGGCACCAGGCTCAGTGCTGGGAATAAAAAGATGAAAAATTGTGTAGTCCCCAACCCCAGGGAAAGTAGAATGTGAAAAGGAGCAGAGTAGCATCGTGAAGACAGTACTGGAATTGGGGTTAAGAAGACCCAGCTTTAAATTCCCCATCTAACAGTCACTGTAAAAATGGAGATGGAGAAAAAAACGGTAAATCACAGCATCTTTGCCACCACTGAAACAACTGAACAACAAAATACTCATTGTGTGACCACAGGTGAATAACTTCATAAGTCTCAGCCTCAGTTTTCTCATCTATAAAATGGGGATAATAATACCTATAGTACTTGCTTTAAGGACTGTTGTGATACTCAAATGAGACATAAAATGTTTTGAAAATGATGAAGAGTTATGCGTGACAGTTATTATTAGGGGCAAGGGAGAGAAGAGAGATGAGTGCTTTCAGCTGGAAAAATCTAGAAGGGCTTCATGAAGGTGGTTGCACCTGAACTGAGGAAGAAGATTCCAGCAGGTGGAGATGGGGAAGGGATAGGTGTATTCTGGGACTTCAGAAAGGTTGGAGAGGAAAGGTGAATTTGGTTGGAACACAGAGCTCATATAAGATGATAAGTAAAATAAAGGAATAAAATTAAAAATGGAGGTTGCTGTCAGATTGTGGAAAGCCTTAAATGCCTAAGTTTAGTTTGCTTTTTGGCCTTCCATGTAACAAGGCAGGTCTGGCCTGCTCTGTCACATGTGTTATGACTAGCTGGGGGCATCTGGATGCAGGGTGCCTTCATTCTCATGCACCAAGAGAGGTGTGGAGTTCTTTGCACATTGACTTGACAGCTAGTTCTTAGTAAACTAATTATGTTACTGAAAAAACCTGGTGCAATTCATTATTTCATATTTAGAATGACTTCAGTTGGGGTAAATAGCTTCATTTGGCTTCTATTACCTATGCCCTTGCTTTTTGCTAAATGCATATCTCCCCATTACATATGCCAATACTTGAGTGATGAATGCAAAAGAACATCTGAAGAATTAATGAACAGGTTATGGCTGGGGAAAGCATCAGATTTAATTAAACTCAACAGAATGAAAGGTTAGTGAAAAGCAGTTAAATAACTCAACAGAGATTAATGTAAAGTTCTCCAATTTCCCCAAAGGTTTGCTTAACACCATTATTTGTCGGCAGACGCTGGTTTTCTCAGATGATTATCTGAGAAAGATTCTGACTGGTACTGTCCTTGCAACTGCCTTCTGGGAGAAAGAGCAAGAAACTGCCTAAAAGAGGCTGTAGCTGGTCCCCCATCTTAGAATCGCAGAACCTGAAAACTGGAAGAGACCTTGGAGGATTTGTACTTCAGACTGTATCCAAACAGGAACCAACGGTACAGTATTCCTGTCAAGGGACAATCCCATCTCTAGCTGTAGACCTCCAGCGAGAGAGAGCTCACTACCTCTCAGAGCATTCCTTCCCATTTCCTTACATTGAGCTGAAATCAGACTCCCAGAAAATTTTACCTTTGGTTCCTAGTCTTAGGACCAAGCAGAACAAATCTAATCCCTCTTTCTTATGGTAGTCCTTCAGCTACTTGAAAAAAGCAATCTAATTTCTACTCCTCAAGTCTTCTCTTCTTCAGCCTAAAGACCTGTAGTTGTTCATCCTCAAATGTAATAGTTTCCTGTGCCCTAATAATCTTGGCTGCTCACTCTGGCCACACTGCAACATGTCACTGTCCCTCTTAAGATATGGTATCCAGAAGTGAATACCATATTCCAGGTATGGTCTGACCAGGAGAGACTACAGAGGGACTAATCATCTAAATACCATTTTAGACTCTTATTATTGTTCACTCATTTTTTCAGTTGTGTTCAACTTTTCATAACCTCATTTGGGGTTTTCTTAGAAAAGATACTAGAATGGTTTGCCATCTTCTTCAACTCATTTTACAGATGAGGAAACTGAGGCAAACAGGGTGAAGTGACTTGCCGAGCACCACATAGCTAGTAAGTTCCTGAGGCTAGATTTGAACTCAGGAAGATTATAAGTCTGCCTGACTCTAGGCCTGGTGCTCTATCCACTGAGCCACCTAGCTGCCCTCATTCCATGACTAGGCTGTACTTAATATCAACATAGGAAAATAAAATCAAGAGAAAGCAGTGGTAGGTATGCTTTTCATTGAAATAAAAGGTTAGGATAAGGAGAGGAAATGGAAACCAAACAAGCCATGGATCAATTGAAAAAAACTAGAAATGTAAAGCTTAGAGAAGGGAAAGACTTAGGAAAGATATGATCCTTGTTTTTAGGGAATCCTTCCCAAATTTAGCTGGATTGACTAATGGGTCAAATCTAATAAGATGAAACTTAAATGTAAAGTCCTACACTTGGATTAAAAAAAAATGTCACTAGTAGGAAATAGCTAGACAACAGTTCACTGAGGTGGAAAGATGTAGGTGTTTCAATATACTGAAAGTTCGATATGAGTCAAAATGACCAAAAGGTGCCCCAAAAAGCTAACTTGCTCTAGGGTCTTAAAAGAAACCTAGTATCAGAAGTACCAATTTTCCCAACTCTCCCTGAAGGCACAGAAGGAATAAGTGTTCAGTCTTGTCTTCTCCAAAAGCTTCCCTATATCCCAACCAAGAATCATAGGCTCTTAAAGTAGGAAGAGATCTTAAAGGCCATCCAGTTCAGTGTCCCACCCCATGGAAGAATCTCCCTGGCGACATCAGGAGGAGGCCATCTATTCTCTTAATACTTCCAGTGATGGAGAACTTGCTAACTTCTGAGGCAACTGGACAATTTTCATCTAGCCTCTGATTGAACTCTTTCAGTGAAAGGGAACTCAATATTTTATAAAGAAATCTGTTCCCTTATTGCACAGCTTTGATTATGAGAACATTCTCTTTCACAGTGAGCTGCAACTAGTAGACAGTGGCCAAAATTTGCTCCCTTTGGAGTAGTACAAAGCAAGTCTACTCTTTCTTCCATATGATAACCTTTCAAATATTCTAAAACAGCTCTCTTAAGCTAGGTCTTCTCTTCTTTATCCTCATTTCCTTTAGCCATTCATCTAAACATGGAAATACAGTTTTGAGACTTCTTGGTCATTGTTTTCTTGAACACAAAACTCCAGGTGTGGTCTGAACAGCAGAGTACAGTGGAACCATAATATCTCTAATATTGAACAGTAGATTATTTTTAATGTGGTCTCAGATTGATGGTTTTGGCTGCTGTATCAAAGTTTTGATTGTTGGGGAGTGACATAGAGAATGGGTTGACCCAGCTGAAGGGTGAGTACATTGGGATGCTAAGCTTGCCAATCCAGAGGTCAGGACTGCTAGTGGGTATGCAATAGGGGATACACCTGTAGGGGCCTGGTTACAACTGGCCTAGCTGTCATCATTTTACCTTGGATTTGGAGCACAAGATAGAGTGAAATTGGAGAAGTTTCTTCATGGTGTATGTGAGCACATGATTTCTGGAGAAGTCTTATTCTCTTGTTCATCTTTTAAATGCATTTCATATCTCCACGATGGGGATAGTCAGTTTGGTTATGCTCCCAGAAGTTTCTATGTTTAAGTACCTGTAGAGAGCAAAAGACCCGGACTGTTTCTATCCTTCCTGTCTGGGGCTGCTAAAGGGGTTGAGGTAGAGAATTCATGCTTACCAGAAGATATTAGTAGGACCTCTTAGTTTCCTTCAAGTCCCAACTAAAATCCTACCTCTTTTTCTGTTTGTTTGTTTTTTGCTTTTTTTTTTGGAGGGGCAACTGGGGTTAAGTGACTTGTCTAAGGTCACATGGCTAGTAAGTGTTAAGTGTCTGAGGCCTAATTGGAACTCAGGTCCTCCTGACTCTAGGGCTGGTGCTCTATTCACTGTGCCACCTAGCCACCCCTAAAATCCTACCTCCTACAGGAAGCCTTTCCCAACTCCTCCAGTGCCTTCTCCATGTTAACTATTTCCAATTTATCTTTCCCTGTTCGTCCATAGTTGTTTGTATATTGTCTCTCTTCCTAGACTGTGAGTATCTTGTGAGGGCAAAAACCATCTTTTGCCTTTTTTTCTGATATCCTCAGAGCCTTGCAGAGTTTCTGGCACATAGTAGGTGCTTATTGACTGACATAGTACTCACCATTTGGGTAAAACCAATCCCTTCCCCAAACTTTGTCTTTCTTGTACCTAAGTAATCAGCAGTAACAACTCTCTAGAACTCCTCAATTACTCCAGTTCTGTAACTACCTATAATATTGAGTATATACTGTTGTGTGTTATTATTGTCTGTGCTGGTGTTTTGTCCCCTTACTGGACTATAATGAAAAAAATGTGAAGATAGACTATCTTACATGAAATTTGGACCTTCCTTAGTCCTTAGCAATGGCCTCTGCACACAGCAGCTGGTTAAATAAATGTTTGTTGTGGTAGTTATCAACTCATTGGAACAAAGGTCAAAAGTAATAAAAATCTATTAGAAAGAATATATATAAGAGAAAAATATAGCATTTAATTAAAACAATTTTAACCTGATCTATTTAAACAGGTTATTGATGTGAAACTTGGAAATAGATGACACTGATACTGATTATAACAATTTCATTCAGAAATTTAACTGATGTAAATCAACATCATAAATCCATTCCCTTGCCCCAATCCATTGGTCAGTCATACGTGTTCTACCTGCTCAGTGGAGAGATGGAGTTGCAGCAACCAAAGGCAATATTATTTTCTATTATTAATTCATTTCTAAAATCTTACAGAGATGAATAGTGGAAAATTATAGACAGTATCACTTCAGAAGATAGAGAGCCAGCCTAAAAGACAGAAAGACCTGGGTTCAAGACCTGCTTCTGAGACATAAAATTTTTGTGACCTTGGGTAAGCCACTTAACCTCATCAGTGATGAAGACAATACTCTAAGATCATAAGTGGCAGAAAAGGGCTCACCTTACAATGGTAGTGTAAATTTCCTCACTCTGGAGTTTCCTGTACCAAAAACATAACAATTCTAATCCCTCTCCCCTATTGCCATCACCCCATAAATTAATGAGAACTAGTGAAGTGAAATACCAGTTTAAAGAAAGTTTAATGAAACATTCAAATAAATAAGAGTCATTCAAAGGGCACTTAAAGAAACAATTTGGAGGATAATAGACAAAGGATGGAAAGCTGCAAGATAATGAGTTCTTTTTTTTTTTTTTTTACCACCCAGGGCAATGGAACTACCAGATTTTGGCTTAACCATCACAGTCCTGTATGTGTTCACAGAAGATTTGGAAATGACACTTAAGAAACAAAGAAGGGAAAAGCATCCAAAATGTTTATAGTGGAGGTCCATGCTATGTACCACATAATATTGAGGGCACTGAAGCATTGACTCTTAAAGTATCTGAGGAAGGGAATGTAATGGGAATGTAAATTTTTAAGATCTTCCCTGCCCCTAGGCTAAAATGCACCTGGAGCCTGGGATAGGAGGCTTGTTTTTCAGTAGATACTTTTTGATTGGCCAGTGGGTCCAAAAGGTTGTTACATTCTCTGAGCTAGGAGAAGGCTATATAAGCCCTGATGTGTAGCTTTGTTTTGGGGCTCACTTTGAGAAGTGTTCTGTGATTTGATCAGATGAAACTCTGGGAAGTCGTTGTTGAGAGTCCCCCGGCTTTGAAAAACCCAGATGTTGATTTGGTATGGATGTAATGGCTGGACAGTTTGGAAACCTGTGTACTTGATATGTTTCTCTGTCTTGATAATTCTGTCTGTATACTCTGAAGTTCGGGGTGTTGACCTTTTTCCCCTGAACTAGGTAAATGATATATGTTTGACTGATTAAAGTAAGCTTGTTAACCCATTTTGAGTTGCTTTCCTTTATCAAAGCATATCCAAGAACCTGTGTTGGCAGCAAACCCTGGAGACACTTGGGGTGCTTGCTGCTACAGGGAAAGATACCAAAGTTGTAGAAAAAAAAATTTCAGATGTTACCATTACTGAAACAGGCTACCAAGAGAACATCTATAACTACTAATCCCTCTCATTTTTTTTTTTACTATTTTACTATTTATGTTCAGAATAATCAACTGTATTAGAAAGGAACAGGCAGGCTTTTGCAAGTGAAATCACATCTTACCACAACACAGTGGATTGAAAGATATAAAGAACACAAGAACCTACTGCACCTATTGTTTGTTGACTGCAAAAAAGAATTTGATCCAATAGAACAAAACACCATCTTAAAGGTGCCTCCCATTTATGTCAAAATTATAAAAGATTCCTGACTCTGATCATTAATATCAATCAAGGCATAAAATGGAGATGACCCAGAAAAGATATTCATCAATGTCTTGGAGGAGATCCAACATAAAGTAGAAACTAAAGGGGGAGTTCCTCTAGATGATGAGATGGTGGGATCCTTTAGATAGGCCTGTCTGTGGATGACATTGTGCTTATTTCATCAAGCCCTACCTAAATCATTGCCAAATCTCCTAAGTGAGTTCCACAGTCACTGAAAACTGTCTCCTCCCAAGAGTCATAATCATTCAAAACAGGTTTGTTTAACTATTTACAAAGGAAAAACCAAGAATTCCTATTAGCTTCCAGGTATTCCCAAACTTATTTGGTCTATTGCCCCCTTTAAAAAAAATTGCTCAGCACTGACTTGGGATTAGGTTAATCTTTATTTTTATTCAATACCCCCCAATTGCACCAGAGGCTACTACTGCCCCTCCCCAATTTTAATCTTTTCAGTACCCCCCAGGCGGCAATATTGCCCACTTTGGGAACCTATGATGGATGATGTTATGCAGTTGGATGGATAAGATATAGAGATCATCTATCAGGACTTATATATCTTATAAAGACAATGCAAATTGAAAGTCAGGTGTGCCCTTAAGCTGAAAAGGAGAGAAACCTGGATCATTTGGGGGCAAGTGAAAAGTTCTTCTAATGATCCTAAGGTTTTTTCCTGAAACAAAATTCCATCTTTTTATATACTATTATTCTTTATATGTATTATATGACTGTAAGTTATGGAGCACTACAATCTCTGAAGAATTGTATTTGAGGATCATTAAAGGGCAATGGAAGGGGCGGCCAGGTGGCTCAGTGAGTAAGAGCACCAGCTCCAGTGTCGGGATGACCTGGATCAAATCTGGGCTCAGATACTCAGCACCACACCCAGAAATAATAACTGGCCGTGTAACTTTGAGCAAGTTACTTAACCCCGATTGCTTACAAAAAAAAAAAAGGCTATTGTAATCATTTAGGCAAGAGTTGTTGAGGGCCTGAACTAAGGTAGTAGTTGTAACAATGAAGAGAATGTGATAGATGTGAGAGATGTCAAAGTAAAATGACAAGATTTGACAATTGATTGTTTATGTAGGGTGATTGAGATTGGATATGTAGGGTGAGAGAATGAGTCTAGTGCAACACCGAGGTTGCAAACCTAAGTGACTGGAAGGAAAGTAGTAACCTCATAAAAATATGGACATGGAAAAGAGGGGGTGGGTTTGGGAGGAAAAGGAAATGAGTTCTGTTTTGAATATATAGGGTCTGAGATGCTTCCAGAATATTATTTTGAAACGTCCATTAGGCAGTTGGTCACATAGATATGATTGGAGCTTGAGAGAGAAACTCTAGGAGTCTGCACAAAGATGATCATTAAATAAACAGGATCTAATAAAACCCTCAAACGACAGTACTGAAAGAGAAGAACAGGGAACTTAGGACAGAGGGGTACACCCTTAGTTAGGGTCTAGTCATGTGTTAAAAGCGAAGAATGATCAATGTGCTCTTTGATATCTTTATGACATTAAGAGAAATTAAGGAAGAATCACAGTATGATGGGTACTGCCCACCCCAACCATGGCAGACTTATTGGGAAGAGAGACATGGATAAGAGCTACAAAGATTGGGTAGGCAAAGATGATTTATAGCCTGTCTGTTTTGAGGAAATACCAACATTGATGGGATCATAGATTCATCAGAGCATTGGAGGATTGTAGTTGTAGCTTGTATCTAGGGATAGGCTGTTTCTCTTGTCAGTTGGTACTTGTCAGTAAGATGCTTCTGAGAGGTTACAGGACAGAAACTATAACAAGTGTAAGGGTCACATTATTTTAACTCCTCACATTGTGTCACCAGTGCATGCAGAGTATTAGGGGTATGGAGGCAGCTATGTAAAAAAAGAAAGAAAGAAAGAAAGAAAGAAAGAAAGAAAGAAAGAAAGAAAGAAAGAAAGAAAGAAAGAAAGAAAGAAAGAAAGAAAGAAAGAAAGAAAGAAAGAAAGAGAGAAAGAGAGAAAGAGAGAAAGAGAGAAAGAGAGAAAGAGAGAAAGAAAGAAAAGAAAGAAAGAAAGAAAGAAAGAAAGAAAGAAAGAAAGAAAGAAAGAAAGAAAGAAAGAAAGAAAGAAAGAAAGAAAGAAAGAAAGAAAGATATACTATTAAGGTAGCCAAGTAGGAGAGGTCATTGTGAATGCAAAGAAGGAAACCAAACTGGATTGATTCCCTTTAATCCTAAAATTTCCCATGTTCAAGGGAAACTTTTTGTTGTATAAATTGGCCCCTTTCCACGGCTGTGTGCAAAATGAAGATCCAGCAGTAGCCACAAGCCATTTAAATAATTCAAAGTAGAATTTAATTTTCTAAGATCAGAACCTTAATCAGCCAGCACTTAATTTCCATGCTTTTTGTCATTGGAGGAATTCACAGGTTCTTTGCAAGTGTCAAAGGCAACTTAGATGCCTGGCATGCCCGGCTCATTTGACTGAGGCACATTATTGCCTACAGGGGTAGCCTGCATAGGCCACTGGCATGTGTTGTTCCTTGAAATACTGAGTTTCTTCACATTGCCCCAAGATACTTCAAGAAACTTGCCCCACAGTTGAAAAATGTGAAATATAATTCAGGTAGTGACACAATAGGGGTATCTTAGCCCTCAGCCTCCAGTGAGGCTTTTAGGATTTTAAAACTCAATTTTATTTCTTAAACTTCTCTGTGGAAGCCTGGGATGTTTCACAAATAGCTCAGCTGCCCTGAAGTTTGATTCCAAGGCTGTCAATAAAAATGAAAATTGACAGAGTCCATTGCTTTCCTGTCTGTTAGTGGACTCTGGGCATGTTGGGGTCTTGACTTGGACTGACTTTCCAGTGACTGCCCATTAAATTGCTGCAGAAAGGATGGAGGGACCATTGGGAAATCTGAGAGGGTAGGAAAATTCAGTGCTGTAAGCTATCTCCCCCTATATGAAAATGTAGGTACATTTTTGCTTTAAAAACTGTTTCTTGGGGGTATTGCCAAGATGGGAGAAACCTGCCTGAGCTCTCCCAAATTCCTCTACAAACAAATTTAAAATCATGCCTTAAGAGAAATTCTAGAGTGGCAGAACCAACAAAGGGATGTAGTGAAACCATTTTCCAGCCCAAGACAACTTAGAAGGTCAGCAGGAAAGGTTTGTCTCACTTGGGTGAAAGTGAAGCGCAGTCCAGGTTAAGTGCAAGTCGCATCCTAGCAAGCCAGCAGCAGGTCTTGGGGGCAGCCTGGTGGGGGGTCTTGAATTGACAGTGGTGGCTTCCAGACCTCTCAGCCCACAGATAGTAAGGGGGTCAGGCAACTTTTCTGAAAGAGATTACAGGGGCCCCTTTGCTGACCCTCGGTACAGGATGTTGTTGCATTGCTCATACTTGGTCCCAGGGCAAGAAGGAAGAGCACAATTGCACTAGAGCATGCGCTATGGGAATACAGAGGCCCTGCTCACAGTTCCAGGGTGAAGAAGACCAGAGTATAGGCCAGGAGGGCAGTGACCACACCTCTCCTTAGATCATACTATCTTGGAAGAAATGAAAACTTACAGCCCCCTTGCCCCCATCAAGCCTAATTCTGAAGGAAAAAAAAAGCAGCATGAAAAGAAACCCTGAAGCTTGGGATAGAGCCCAAATTTAACATAGTTAAAAGTCAAGAAATAGTCTGTAAAAATGAGCAAACAACAAAAAATGAATGTGACCATAGAAAGTTACTATGGTGACCATGAAGATCAAAACACAAACTGAGAAGAAAACAGCAAAGTCAAAACTGATATATCCAAAACTGCAAATGCATAGGTGAATTGATTTCAGGGCCAAAAAGAATTCTTGGAAGAGCTGAAAAAGGATGTTAAAAATCAAATAAGGGTGGTAGAGGAAAAATTGAGAAAAGAAATGAGAGTAAAGCAAGAAAATTAAGAAAAAAAAGTCAACAACTTGGTAAAAGAGGCACACAAAAATACTGAAAAAAATAAAACCTTAAAAACCAGAATGGACCAAATGGTAAAAGAAGCACAAAAAAAAAATGAAAATAAGAATGCCTTAAAAAGCAGAGTTGGCCAAATGGAAAAGGAGGTACAAAAATTTATGGGAGAAAATAATTCCTTAAAAATTAGAATTGGACAAATGGAAGCTAATCACTCCATAGGGCATCAAGAAACAATAAAACAAAATCAAAAGAATGAAAAAAAATAACAGAAAATGGTAACTATTTCGTTGAAAAACAAATGACCTGGAAAATAGATTCAGGAGAAATAATTTAGGAATGACTGAATTATCTGAAAGCCATGATAAAAAAAGAAAAAAAGAGCCTAGACGTCATATTTCAAAAAATTATCAAGGAATACTGTCCTAATATCCTAGAACCAGAGGGCAGAAAAGAAATTGAAAGAATCCATTGATCACCTCCTGAAAAAGATCCCCAAATGAAAACTTCCAAGAATATTAGCATGAAATTCCATAGCTCCCTGGACAAAGAGAAAATAATTCCAGCAGCCAGGAAAAACAACAACAACCCAATTCCAATGGTGTGGAGCCATATAATTTAGCAGTTTCTACATCAAAAGATTGGAGGGCTTAGAATATGATACCTTAGAGGATAAAGGAGATAGCATTACAATAAAAAATCACCTACCCAGCAAAACTGAGTATAATCCATTGGGGGAATGAAATAGAAGACTTTCAAGCATTCCTGATGAAAAGACCAGAACTGAATAGAAAATCTGATTTTCAAATACAAGACTCAAGAGAAGCATAAACAGGTTACAGGAAAGAGACATCAAAAGGGATTCAATAAGGTTAAACTGGTTATATTCCCACATGGGAAGATGACACATATAACTTCTAAGACCTTTATCATTATTAGGGCAATTAGAAGCAATATACATAGATAGAGGGCATGTGTATGAATCAACCATGGTGGGGTGAGATTTAAAAAAATAAAATTAAGGGATGAGAAAAAGGAATGACTATGATTGGATGATATCTAGATAAATGAAATTAAAGACTGAGAAAGAAGGATGCACTGGGAGAAGGGAGAGGTAGAATAGGATAAATTATCTCATAGAAAAGAGGCACAAGAGGACTTTAAGAGTGGAGGGGAAAAGGGGGTGGCAGATAATGTTTAAACCTAACTTTCATTGGAATTGGCTCAAAGAAGGAATAACATACACACTCAGATAGGTATAGAAAGGTATCTCACACACAGAGAAGTAGGAAAGGAAGGAGAGAACAGGAAGGGCTAATAGAAGGGAGGGTGGATTGGGGGAGGTGGAGGTCAGAAACAAAACACTGGTGAGTAGGGACAGAGTGAAAGAAGAGGAGGAGGAGGATAGATAGGGGAAAAATAGGATGGAGGGAAATACATAGTCATCACAACTGTGGGAAAATGTTTACAGTAAATTTTTCTGATCAAGGCCTCATTTCTCAAATATATAAAGAACTGAATCTAATTTATAAGAATATAAGTCTTTCTTCAGTTGATAAATGGTCAAAGGATATGAACAGGCAGTTTTCAGATGAAGAAATCAATGCTCTCTATAGTTATGCAAAGTAGAATCAGAACAGCATACACAGTAACAGCAAAACTGTATGATGATCAGCTGTGAATGACTTGGCTATTCTCAGCAATACAATGATCCAAGACAAATCTGAAGGACTTAATGATGAAAAATGCTACCCACCTCCAGAGAAAGAACTGATAGTGTCTGAATGCAGATCAAAGCAAACTTTTATTTTTGCTTTATTTTTCTTGTTTTTGTTTGTGTTTTCTTTCAGAACAGGAAATATGTTTTACATGACTACATGTATTTTCAGTAGTTTCAATTGTGTCTTTGTGATTCTATTTGGGATTTTCTTGGCAAAGATACCGAAGTGGTTTGTCATTTCCTTCTCAAGTAGATCCATTTGTCAGGCAATCAGAGGTTAAGTGATTTACCCAGGGTCATAAAATTAGGAAGCCTCTGAGGCTGGATTTCAACTCAGGTCTTCCTGACTTCAGGCCCAGTGCTCTATCCACTGAGCTACCAACTATATCACGTGATCATCACTCTTTGTTTTCAAAGAGGTCCAAAATGACATCACTATGCAAGGGTCAAGTTACAGTATGTCTTACTGTGGCTGAACAGTCCACTATGAGCTCAGAATGCTCTACCGCAGGTTGGACACAAATAGTCCATGAGAACATTTGGGGCGGATTCTCTAAATTTTTGCATCTTGCTTTTCTTTTGAGCTACTTCAATTCTGCTTTGCTCATAGAGCACAGCACCTTCTCTGAGGGCACGCAATGGTGGGTGGTCCTGTACTGGTTCTTCCATGTCACACAATTCATTCCAAAGTTCTTAAAAGAGACCTGGAAAGGGTCCTTGTGCTGCTTTTTCTGACCACCATGTGAGTGTTAAGCTTGTGTGAGTTCTCCATAAAATAGTCTTTTTGGCTAGTTGCCTCATGTATAACCTATATCAAATTGCTTTCCTCCCCAATGAGAGAGGAGGGGCAAGAGAGAGAGAATTTGGAATTCAACATTTTCAAAAATATATGTTAAAATTGTTTTTACGAGTAATTGGGAAAAAATATTTACTAAGGTGACTTAGAAAGGAATCAGTAATATTCAGCTTCAAACATTTATAGCATGGTATTTCCTTGGACCCAAAGTTTCTGCTAAGTTAAATTGAGCAAGAGTGTTCATAGAGCCACACCATACTTTTGCAATTTAGATGTGCATATGACATTCTTATAATTGCTTGGCTCAATTTTCAAATCATATATGTATCATGAAAGATACCAAATAATTAGAGTCCAATAAGAACAATGAGCAAATTCATCATAAGTTTCACAGCTAAGGTTGGTCAGTTGATAATTTTTAGTAAGATATTCTCCATTCTAGTGTCCATTTATGAATTTAAAAAATATTAAAACTTTACACACAAGTGAGCTTAAATTTAATATCCTGTGTTTCACAACTGAGACTTTCCACTTTCATCAAGGTAGGTAATCTTAAGATAATAAAACAATTATTTTTCATAATAGAACTGTATTAGAATGTTAATTGTGAATTTGTTTTTCCTTAATACAGACATTAATTATTATTCTCTCATTGTTTATCTGAAACACAAAATGGTTATCTGACCAATGATGACTGATTATGTTACTTCTGAGTAATTATGTACCATTTGGAAATTATAGGGTCCTTTTATTTCTAGGAGGCAAGATCTTTCTATCATATAAATAAGCTCCACCCCTGACTCTCCAGGCTCTTCTGATCCTTCAGGCTTACTCTACTGTGCATGCCATAGAAATGTCTTCACCCTGGGAGCTCCACCCTTGGACTTTTCACACTAGAAATACCTTCCACCTCTGCAGCCTCAATTTCTGATTCAAGTTCCTCTAAGAAACTAAAGTTTAAGGAGCATGTCTTTGCCTCTCTAGGCTCCTCTCATCTCTGCCATGCCCCTACCAAACACCTCTTTTTTCACCATTTTCTCCCCTTTTTAGCTTCCTTAAAGCATGGTCCTCCCCCACTAGACTATAAACTCCTTGAGGGCAGATACTGTCTTTCTGCTTGCATTTGTATTCTCAACACTTAGCATAGTCCCTGGCATGTAGTGAACACTTAATAAAGGGTTCTTGACTTGACTTGATTTATTTAGATCATAGGATGATAGGATTTAGAGCAGTAGCTCTAAAAGAGTACTTTCTCCTCACTTTGACCTTTTAGAATACTTCTTTTAAACTCAGTTCAAGACTGAGGAAAAAGGAACAATGTAGAACCAAAAATTTTGTTTTGTTGTTCAGTCAGACTATTTTATGGAGAACTCACACAGCACAAGTGCTCACATGATCAGAAAAAGCAATACAAGTACACTCTTAAGGTCTCTCTTAAGAACTTTGGAATTGATCGTGTAGCATGGGAGACATTGGCACAGGACCTTCTAGCATGGTGTGCCCACATTGGAGAAGGAGCTCTATGAGCAAAGCAGAATTGAAGCAGTTCAAAAGAAATACAAGATGAGCAAATTTAGAAAATCCACCCCATATGTTCACATGGACTCTGTGCCTGAGCGGCAGTTGATCATTCTGAGCTCATATTGGTCTGATCAGCCATAGTCAGACAGACACATTGTAACTTGACCCTCACATAGTGATGTCATTTTGGTCATCTCTGAGAATGAAGGACAGCTAACCAACTAACCATTTTCTGAAATGGGGGAGTTTCATATATACAGTTAGCACCAAATGGGGGAATTATTGGAAGTTATGTTGACTCAGTGACCCATTGTTCTCAGCCCTGCTTGTTGATGAGTGTTGGAAAGACTTTGTCGGGGAAGGTGTCACCTACTCTGCAGCTTGTATATTACTTACTATTTGTCACTTACTTCTACCTGTTAAACATTATGTATCTGCTACCTTGGGAAGGAGCTGAGATGCAATGTCCCATTCCCTTTTGCTGACATGGATCTATACAAATTATCTCATTAATGATAGCTATCAATAAAAACTGGCTCCATCTTGAATCCCTTGAAATATTTTAATAAACTCTTTTTAATAAATAAAAAAAAAACTCAGTTTAAGTATTTTCTTCTACAGGAAGCCTTACCTGGCTCTACCAGCTGTTATAGCCTTATCCTCTAGGATTATCTCCCATCTACTCTGTATCTTGTATATGCCTAGTTATGTGCATGTTGCTTCCTTCATTAGAATGGAAGGATCTTGAGGGCAGGGATTATTTTTGTTTCATTTCTTGGTATCCCCATTGCTTATCACAGTATCTGAAACACTGTAAGTAATTAATAAATTCTTGTTAAATTGATTGATGGTATAGTCCAACTGTCTAATTTTTCAGGGGAGCCAATCAACTACCAGAGAGGTTATCCAAAGTAGTGTATTTTATAAGTGGCAGGGCAAGGATTTGAACCTAGATCATGTGAATACAGTTCCAGGGTTCTTTCTACTATATCATGAAATCTCCACATGCTTAAAAATAGCATGATGATGATGATAGTATGGCACTGTAATTATGGTACCACCAGATAAACCTTAGGAAATATCTATGCTGGGATCCTTGGGAATTACTATACCACACCATCTCCCATAACCATCAGTAAGGGTCTCCTTTTTCAACATCGCAGGGTGCTCCAGGGATGGACACCACATGGAACTTGGTAGTGTAAGGCAAGAAATTCTGAGGTCCAGCTCTTTCTTTTCCTCATATCCCCACTGAGAGAACCTGGACATATTATCCTTTTTTCATTTCCCTGAGAAGGGGATGGACATAAGTCTTTCCCTATATCAGTATGGTCATTTAGTGACTTGTTATTGGTTTATTTATTTGGGAATTGAAAGTTTTCCCAGTCTTTAAGAGTCTTCTTTGAACCTACAAGTACTCCATCATGGTGTAATAACTTTATCTGTTATCAGCCATGAATACCTTACAAAATGGCTCTATCCTGTACAATGCTTTTCTGTTTCTGAAGTGGTAAAAAGATAAGCAAAGAGGTCTAATTATTACGAGGCTCTTAAAAAGTGTCTATAAACTTTAACTTAGCTGTTGGAACTCTAAATGATCTTTATCCAATGATTGATGTATATAGTACTGGGTATTAGTCATGACATTTTTGCTATAAAAGAAACTGGTAAAAAGAAGAGAGTTGTAGCTAAATTGAAGGCATGACCAAATAAAGGGACTAGAAGTTGATTTTATCATGTGCCTAAACAAAGTAAGAAATATCAGTTAACGAGGCATTTGTTCATCCTGTAGTTGTGATAATGATAATTTTACATATTTATAAAAGAAGAGACTAAGAAAGTCATTCCAGTTTATGTACCAATGCTGTTAACAGAGGATGATGAGGTCTAAAATCTATGAATGATTTAATAAGACCTTTTAAATTAAATCAACTTTATGCTCTGATTCTTGCTACCCTTAAAGCAAAGGTAGGAATAGGTGAGGATGATAAGAAGTTTTGATTAGGCTTAGGAAAAAGGAATGAGAGAGGTCAAAGGCTTATAGGTTACTCAGAAGCTTAACAACTCTACATCATAAATTCTTTCTTTGGGAAAGGAATAGCTAGGAGCTGATTATAGCGAGCACCAAATAACATTACAAAAAATAAAATTTTAAATGTAAGAAAGAAAAACCCCAATGGTTAGACATATCTTCATTTCTTTTCAAGACCCACTCCTGACTCTCTAGTCTTTCTCTATCATGTCACAGAGGCCTAGATATTTGCTGTACCTCTGGACTTCTCACATTGGAAATACTCTGCACCTATGGTCTCTTCCCCTGACTGACTGGTTACTCTCAGAGCCATCACTTTAGGGAAAATGTTCAGGCAGATAAGACATTTCTTCATTCTTCTCCAGGTTCCACTTCTGTCTCTCCAGACCTTCTCTATGAGATGCCCACCTGAGTGCTTTTTCTCTTTCCCCATGCCATTCTTTTTAGCTTTCTTTTATGTGTTGTCTTTTCCCACTAGAGTATAAGCTCCTTGAGGGCAGGGACTATCTTTATTTCTGCTTGTATTTGCATTTCCAGTGCTTAGCACCAATGCCTGGAACGTTGCTCAGTGCTTGCTTCACTATAAGATCAATTCTATTTTAGCATACTTGTCATTGATGGAAGTTATTCCAAAACCAGCTTTCTGTATAGTCAGACCACCAAATTTTTTAGGGAAAACATCAAAATTTGTATAAAGTCAGAAAAATGAAAAATAATGAGAAGTCATAGTATGTAAAACTTTTATAACAAATCATGTCCAGTCAACTAAAACAAATCCCCACACTGTCCATGTCCAAAAATTCATATCTCCTTCTGCATTTTGGGTTTATCACTTCTCTCACATTTATCCTCTTCTCTGCACTCACACAGCCTCCACCCTAATAATGCAGGCTCTCAATCACCTATGGCTTAGACTACAGCAATGGCCTAATTGGACTCCTTTTTGTGCTCCAATCTATCTTTTACATAGGCACCGACGACATATTCTTTTAGCTCAAATCTGACCATGAAACTCCCAGGTTCAAATAAAAATTCTTGTGATGGGCATTTACAGCTCTATACCTTACCAGACAAGATAGATCACTTCCTTTCATATACTCTTTGGTCCAGTCAAAATGACATCATCAACCATGAAATTCTTTGTCTATTTTCTTTGTTTCTGTATGCAGGCTGTCCTTCGATGCCTGAAAGGTAATACCTTCTTATTTTTACCAGTTAAAATCCCTAGTTTTCCTTAAAGTTCAGCTTAAATGCCACCTGTTCCATAAGGCCTTTCCTGTTACTCAGTTACTAGTACTTCCTTCCCAAGTGCTTTACATTATTATGTAAATGTTTATATATGGATCTGCTGTCTCCACAGAGAAAATGTAAATTCCTTGAGGACAAGGACTATTTAATTCTTATTTTTGTCTCTGTTACCAGCACCAAGCATGGTTCCTGGCACATAGTAGTCACTTAATAATTATTGATTCAAACCCCTTATTCCATGAGTCTCCTAGTTTGAGATGATCCCTCTCTGAATCTTTCACTTCAGAAACATTCTCAAATGAGATTCTTCTTTCTGGATTTTCTCTCTATAACCTCTTTATATGTATTTAGGATTATAGGAGCTTAGATTGTAAGCTGGAAGGGACTTTAGAGGTCATCTAGTCCAAACGAGGAAAGTGAGGCCCAGGCAGAGTAAACAATTTGCTTAAGGTCACATAAGTTATACATGTCACTATCAGGATTTGAACCTAGATCTTCTCACATGGGGATTAGTGTTGCTGCTGTCATTCTCCACTGCATTAGTCTGTCTCCTTATACTAAGTTACATCATAATTTTATAAATGTGTATCATTCCTCTACTAAACTATAAGCTTCTTAAGGGCAGAAGAATGTGTCTTTTGTCGTCTTTGATTCTCCAGAACCACAGTATACAGTAAGTATTTTATAAATATTGTTTGCACTGAACTGAGTTGAGATAGGATAGTGTCAACAACAAACTCCAACTTATTTAGAATTTTGCTGAGAGCAGGCAGAGGGATTTCAAAAGAAGCCCATTCAGCCTTCATGCCTGTCCCCTCATCCTTTCTCCCAGACATATCTTGTGTTCTGAAAACCAGGCTCCCAGCATGCTGAGGAATTAATGAGCCTGCTTCAGAAACCTTAAGAAACATGTAGTTTCTTCAAGGGATCTTTTTACTATCCCAGCCCTTAGGGCTTGGTGGTCCTCTCTCTATGCCTCTGAAAACCTCTTTAATAATTCCTACTGATGGTGCCTAGCCCTTTGGTGAATCAGATGCTGAATTCTTTTACCCTGCTTGGCCATCACTACACCAAAGAAGCTGTGGGAACAGGAACCACAATGCTCATTCCAACAGACTCTCTGAATTGTCTCTCTCTTTTCTGACCCTTTGAGAGCCTCCTTCCTCTGGGAGTTGTGCAAGGCGTTAATGTCCATTTCTGTTTCCCTCCAGAAGAGAAGCTTTAGGCACTGATAAACTTATAGTCTGGTTGGAGACTCATAGTCCAGAGGGAATAATACAAGTCTTTGAGATGTATTTGGTTTTTATCAAGAGTGGTGCTCCTACTCATCTCTAAGGACTGAGAATCTTTTATCTGCACCCAATTCATTTTCCTCCTTTCTGTGCTCAAAGTTGAGTTCTTCTTATCATCAAGCAATGAGAACAGCATACATGCCACCCCCTCCTCTTTCCATGAGGATATAGCCTTCCAGGGGCAGGAGTCAACATTCTGAGAGTGGGTATAATGTAGTCATTTAAGACAGCCACAGACAGTTCTAAAGCAGAAGAATCCTTAGGTCTGTGACTAGTCCAGGAGCCATGAAGCTAACGATTTAAACGATAATTGTAATAATTGCTTTCACTTGTATAATTTAAATAATTGCAGTAATTGCTTATACCTAGTTAGCCTTTTATACTTTTCAAAAGTACATGTATGCTTTCTACCTTCAAAGAATCTCTTAGCATTTTCTCTGGCTGTCCTATTATGCCTGGTACCCTCTTCCTCCACCCCTCTGACCACTTGGCTTACTTTAAGTCCCAGCTAAAATCCACCTTTTACAAGAGGCCTTTTTAGATCCTTCTTAATTCTAGAGCCTTCTGTCTTTTTATTAATTCCAATTTATCCTGGATATAGCTTGCTTTGTATATATTTGTATGTTTTCTCCCCCATTAGATTGTAAGTTCCTTGAGGGCAAAGTATTGAGTTTTTGCCTCTTTTTGTATCCCTATAGCTTAGCACAGTGCCTGGCACATAATAGATGCTTAATAAATGTTCATTGATCAATTGAAATGTTTATCAAGGTCCCAGTTGTGTACTAGGCACTCTAGGGAATGTAGCTTTTTGTCCTTTGTTTTTGAAAAGGACAAATGACATCATGAGGTGATGTCTTGACTTGTGTGTGAATTGGATTTAAGTGAGGCACAGTTGCACAAAGTTGTCAGCTTCACTCTTTTATCCAGTGACAAGACAAAAGTCAGGATGGCTGGCGATGGCCCAGGATACAGTGGATGACCTTTGCATCCTGCCTTTAATGTCTGACTAAGCTTTAAGTGCTCTATAGTTCCTGCTTCAGCCTGCTTCATGGGCATCGGAACAAATTGTTGTCATCCACCCATTCCACTGGGGAAGTCTTTACATGCTTGGAGTAATAATTTACCAGCATATTTGAGGCCTGTGGGTTACCCTCAACCTGGCTGAGCACTTCTGCCAAGATAGTTTACTGGGCTGTGGACACTGTGCATGCTATAGTCTTGGAGTGTATGGCATGTTCAGAAAGGGCTGTCTACCTTGAGCTCAACTCTCACTTTGAGGAATAAGGGAGAAACAGAAGACATAGGGCCTGCCCTGAGGAGCTTACAGTCTAGTTAGGGATCTGTGTTACAAACATGAAACAGAAACTACCACAAGACAACATGAGATAAATGCCAAATGATTGACGTAGATAGTAAATACTATAGAAGGTCAAAAGAGAAAGACAACATACTCTCTTACTTGATACAGATAACTCCCACTTCTGAAGAGGACCACCAGTCATTGAACTGCAGACTACTTAGTCTACAGCAAAATGGAATGGAATGTATACTGGATTTGGAAGACTGAGCTCAAGTCATGGCTCTGACATTTACATTTTAGTATTGTGATTCTAGGCAATATATTTTACCTCTTTGAGTCTTAGTTTAAGTGGCCCCTGGAAGAAATACAGAGACATATTCTGTCTGACCTTGAGATTGACAGGCTAGAGCTCTTTTCTCTCTAGGAGCAAAAGAAGAAATATTTTCAGTTGCTCTGCCTCCATGTCTTTCAGGACTCAGAAGAGGAAAGACAGTGTGGCACAATGCACTCAGAGTCAAGAGCTGGAACTTAGTTTCAAATCCTGTTTCTGACACATACTCACTGTCTAACAATGGTAAAGTCATTTAACCACTCAGCTTCATTTTCATCTGAAAGAATGCGTATAATAATATTTGGATCTCACAGGGCCATTGTGAGGTTGAAATGAGATAAAATATCTAAATGCCAATTGTTGTTATTTAATCATTCTATCTCCCCATCTTTAAACATGCTCACTAGATCCCACCATCTCTGTTGGATATTTTTCTACATCTCTTCTTTTCCCAGCTAAATTTCTTAGGGAATAAAAAGAAAAAGAAGAGCCATCTATACTGGGTATCTCCACTTCCTCTCCTCTTCCTCTCTGCTAAATCTTCCACATGCAGAATTCTGACCTCATCATTCAACTGAAAATTGTTCTTTCCAAAGATACTAATGATCTCTTAATTGATGGTTCTACTGGGGACTTCTAAATTCTCATCCTTTGTGACATTTCTGTTGCATTAGATGCTGGTGACTAAACTATTCTGTTGGATGCTCAGTCTTTAGTTTTTGTGACATTGTTCCCTCTTACTTCCTCCCCTACCTGCCTGACCACTGGTTTTCACCCATGCCAGACTCACTATCTGAGTAGCCCCCAAAGCTTTGTCCTGGTGCCCCTTCTCTTTGCCATCTATACTATCTCTCTTGGTGACTTCATCAGCCCCATGAGTTAATTATTATCTCATCATGACTTCTAGATCTAGACATCTAAATCCAGCCAGTCTTTCAAGGCCTAATCCCCTCTTCACCTACTGCTATTGAACCTTTAGAAATACATGTCTTGGGGCAGCTAGGTGGCACAATGAATAGAGCACCGGCCCTGGAGTTAGTAGGACCTGAGTTCAAATGTGGCCTCAGACACCTGGCACACTTACTAGCCCTGTGACCTTGGGCAAGTCACTTAATCCCAATTGCCCTCAAAAAAGCAAAAAAAAAAAAAGAATTTAAAAAAAAGAAATGCATGTCTGACAGGCATCTCAACTTCAATGTACACAAAACAGAACTCATTATTTTCTCCCTCACACTCTCTCCTCTTCTGAACTTCCCTTTTACTATTGGAGGCAACAGTATCCTTCCTTTCACCCTGGTTTGTGACCTCAGAACCATCCTTGGCTTCTCATTAACACACACTCCAAATTTTCAAGTAGTTGCCAAGTATTGGCATTATTCCCACCCCAATATCTTCCATATCTCCCTTCTCTCTGAACAATCACATCCTGTCCCCATTACTACCCCCCCCCCCAGATTAGGGTGTTATTTCCTCTCACCTAGATTATTACAATAGCTTCCTAGTTGATCTCCCTCCTTCAAGCTGCTCTGTTCTCCAATCTATCCTCTATACATTTATTTTCCTAAAATGCAGGACTAACCAGGTCACTTGTTCGCTCAATAAACCTTACTGGCTCCCTATTAACTCTAGCATCACTTATAAGCTCCTTTGGCATTTAAAGGTATTCACAGTCTGTCCCTCTCTACTTTCCCAGTTGTCTTACCTATTATTCCTTCTCTATACACTCTATTGCCTAGCAAACAGGCCTGCTTCCTGTTCCACACATGTGATGCTCCATCCCCCATCTTGGCATCTTTGTACTGAATGCTCTTAATAACGAGAATACACTTCTCTCTTCACCTACACCAGCTGGAATCCCTGGATTCTTTCACAATGCAGTTTAAATGTGACATTGGACACCAGGGGTTCTTAATCCTTTTTTGTCATAGACTCCTTTTGCTAGGCAGTCTAGTTAAGCTTATGGATTCCACAGAATAATGATTTAAAATGCATAAAAAATGCATTGGGTTACAGAGAAAACCAAATGTATTTGTATTTCATTATAAAACTAGTTTTAAAAGCAAGTTTACAAACCCAAGGTACAGAACCCCTATTCTTCATGGACAACTAGGTGACGCCATGGTGCATAGAGCGCTGGGCCTGGCGTTAGGAAGACTCATCTTCCTGAGTTCAGATCTGGACTCAGACACTTACTAGCTGTGTGACCATGGGTTTTGCCTCTGTTTTCTCATCTGTAAAATGAGCTGGAGAAGCAAATGGCAAACCACTATCTTTGCCAAGAAAACCCCAAATGGGGTTACAAAGGATAGGACAGGATTAAAATTCTTCATGAAGCCCTTTCCTGATTATCCCAGCTGTTAGCAATCTCTTTTCCAAAGTTACCTTGCATTCATTTTGTATATATTCTGTGTATGCTTCTATAGGTACATAATGTCCACCTCCCCTTCCTCATTAGATTTTAAGCACTGAACCTAGAACATAGTAGGTACTTAATAAATGTTTGTTGATTGATTAATTGATGATGTTCATGCCATTCTTATCTCTCCTCTTGAATTAAACTTCTTTAGAACAAGAGCTGAGTTATGACTCATTCCATCCTTCCAGTATGATGTAATCTTTCTGAAGGGAGGAACCGTCATTTAAATATTTTTTGTATCCTTAGAGCCTAGCACTTGCCTTACATAACAATATGAACTTAATAATTGTACCTTTGTCGTTGTTAGCCATGTTTGCCTACCATTCACTTTTTTTTTTGCATACTGTAGGTGTTCAATACATGTTTTTGAAATGGGTAAAAATGAAAGATATCTCTCTTCTACCTTGAGAGGCAGTAGGGCACAAGACTTCGAGTCTGGTGGACCTGACTTCAAATCTCATCACACCCATTGATTAGGCCTGTGATACTGAGCAAGTCATTTAACCTTTCTATGCCCCAGTTTCCCTATTTGTAAATGATACTATGACCCTGTTGTATAGTGGGAAGAACACTTGATTTAGAGACAGAGAACCTGGGTTGAAAGTGTAGCTTTGCCACTTACTATCTTTGGGAATTTTGACATGTCATGCAACCTCTCTGAGCTTCAGTTTCCTTATCTGCAGAATAAGGAAGCTGGGCTGGATGGTTTTTTCCAACTCTAAATTCATGATTCTTTGTTACCTTTCTTTGTCTTGTCTTCCCTTGCCTGTACTTTTGCTGGTTGACTAAAAATTCAGGAGTCAAAATCCAAAATCCAATGGTAAATTTGTTTTAGTCACTTTTCTAAAATCAGCCGTCATGGACCCTGATGTATGGCACCAAATTTGGTTCTACTGAAACACACACAGCACCTGAAATCTGGGAGTTATTTGACTCAATCTTCCTCCTGATTTCTCCCATTCCATAACATGAAAGTCAAGTAGAGCCATCTTGTAATAACTAATATTGAAACCCATTTCTCAGTGGAATTTATTTTCAAAATGTCCCATGATGTTTCTCAAGTAACAGAGAAAAGATACTGGTCTTCCTGCAAAAGAACATTTTTTACCTGGATTTAAATAATGTGAATATATTAATTAAAGTCTATAGTGGTGATAATGGTATTCATCAAAAGTGGAACAAGGCTATATTTATCGCTATCCATGAAATCACCTTGTATGACTGTAACTTAGGCTGAGGAACCTTGGGACATTTCATTAAAACACTGGTTTTACTTTCCAGAAAACCCTCAAAAAACGAGTGGCCCAATTAACTCAATCCATTTCCAAATCTTGCTTGGGGAAGCATTCTGTTCCAGACAAAAGCTATAAGACAGCAGTCAGTCCTCACTCTGAAGGCCTGGCCTGTTAAAGCAAATTTCTAGTAACTACATAAACTTCCAGCAAGAAATATTTAGGAGGTAAATCTAAGAAGATCATGTAGCATAGTGTTAATTACATTGTACAGCAATCAAAACAGAGCCCTTGCGCCTAATGACTCCCTACTCTCACCTTTAGAATAGAACTGGAGTGTCTTGTTCACCTTCTTATTAGTCTATAAATATTCTAATTAGGAAGCAACTCGAGATGAATAGGATTAGGGATGAGGGCATCTTAGACTAGGTACACAAGAGATACTCCAAACTCTCATGTCGTAGCTAAGTCTCTCCTGACATTTATAATCATGTAAAAACGCTAAATTTACATAGCTCTGCCTAATTAGACATGGTTGCAATTATGTTTGTGGGCTTTTTTCTCCCTGCCCAAGTATGACTTACACTGTCAAAACAGGAAGCAGGAATCAAAAAGAAGCCTCTGTAGCACTGTGTGTGTGTGTGTTTCCTTCTTGGAAAAAAAAAAAGAGATAAAAAACACCCTATGATTTTGTTGAGGGTCGGGGGAGGAAGAGGAAGAGGAAGGCTATTTTAGAAGAACAAGGATGCTGTGTCCATTTTTCAAATTCAGTTGTCTAGCTCTTGAGCAAAATCAAGACAAGTTGGCCCCCATTTGAGAAATGGCTCCAATTTGTGGGTTTTCCCCAGGAATCAAGTGGTAGCTGTTGCAGAGACTAAAATTAGCTTCCCCTGGCACAGCGAGGCTCTTTAAGTCCAGAGGCCATCTTTGCTTGTAGAATGGGCAATAACTTTGGAGGCTAGGCTAAGTCTATCACTAGCAAGCTGAGTGCTGCACTGAAGGAACTGCTTTAGGTCTCTAATATACATTTTAGTGGCAGTGAGTGACTGCTCATGCTACTACTCATCGAAAGCAGAAAAGATATTGTCCCTCTTTATTTCTCCAATTATTAAAAAAAAAAAACCCAAAACTTCTTTACCCTTTGCCATTGAGCATCATTTACCAAAGGCTTCTCTCACTAGTCCTGGGTTGGGCTAAGGGAAGAGTTATTCATTAGTGATATTCAGAATCATCCAAGGGCTTTTACCATAAGGAACAGACCCTGTGGAGGGAGGGCAGTAGGGGAAGAACTGAGGCACCTGGACTAAAATCTCAAACCCCAAATGGATACAACAGAATTTAATGTAGAAAAGATACATTTATACCCAGAGTGAATCCCTGTGGTTCAAGTTCTGCAACTTCCATTATCACCCCCTAAAGGACAATGTCTAAAGCCCAGGGCAAGCTTGTGGAAAACATATCAGAAAAGAGTATCTAATACTATTTCCAAGCAGCTCAGTAGGATCCTACTTTTTCATCCTGTTCCCAGGGAGTTGCAATGAAGTGTGAAACCTGCTAAATGGCTAAGTACCTTCAGTGCCCCATGTGAAACCTGCCTTTGAAATCAGACCAGTTTCTAAATCTCAATATTCTATGTTTGGTGTACAACTGGGAAGAAGAAAGAAAGAGAGAGAGAGAGAGAGAGAGAGAGAGAGAGAGAGAGAGAGAGAGAGAGAGAGAGAGAGACAGAGAGAGACAGAGAGACAGAGAGAGG
>NW_027187360.1:19513405-19636564 GCF_028583685.1 Petaurus breviceps papuanus | reverse complement strand
GAGAGAGAGAGAGAGAGAGAGAGAGAGAGAAAGAGAAGGAAAGAAAGGAAGGAAGGAAGGAAGAAAGAAAGAGGAAGGAAAGACAGAGAGAAAGGAAAAGAAAGAAGAAGGAAGAAGGAAAGAGAGAGAAAGGAAAAGAAAGAGGAAGGAAGAAGGAAAGAGAGAGAAAGGAAAGAAGGAAGGTAGAAAGGAAGGAAGAGAGGGAGGGAGGAAGGAGAAGAAAGAAAGGAAGGAAGGAAGAGAAAGGAAGGAAGGAAGAAGAGAATGCGGCAGAGTAATTTGATGCAGTCAGTGATCTTTAAGGGTCTCAGTTTTGTTGGAATGAATCAGTTGATTTTATTCAAACTAGAGGATTTCAGTAATGGGAACCTTTCTTCCTTCTATCACCTGCCAGACTAGTGTAAACTGTACTGGCTGATCAGCAGATTCACTTCTGGTCTGAACTCCTTGGGGGTGCTAGACCTTAACAAGAGTCATTTTGGACATAATTTTAGTGAACTAGTATGAAGAGCAGCGCTGGCTGTCCATAGAGATGTCTTAGTTTCTCTGTAACACAGCAGTAACTTGAGACCAGACTTGGAAAGAGCCCTAGGAATCAGAGGATTTAGGTCAAATATGTGTGACCTTGGGTCAATCACCTAATCTCCCTGGGCCTCAATTTCCTCATTTATAAAATGTGGAAGATAGACTAGATGACCTCTCACGTCCCTGCTAGCTCCGAATCTGGCAATCTAGGATCATGTGTTTTGTTCAGTTTTTCATAACCCTCCATTCCTTTCTCCCTTCTTCCCTATATCTAGCTTTTTGTTATTGTTCAGTCATTTCAGTCCTGTCTGACTCTTTGTGACCTCATTTAGGATTTTCTTGGCAAAAATACTAGAGTGGTTTGCTATTTTCTTCTCTAGCTCAGGCAAACAGGGGTAAGTGACTTGCCCAGAATTACACAGGTAGGAAGTGTCTGAGGCCAGATTTGAACTCAGGAAGATGAGTCTTCCTGACTCCTGGCCCAGTGTTCTAATTCACTGCACCACCTAGCTTCCCCATATCTAACTATATCTTCCCAAATATATACACATAGTAAGAACTGAATGTCTACTGAATGCTTCAGCACTTCGGGTCTAGTGCTAATGGAATTAAAAAAAAAACATTTATGAGTTCTTAAGAATTAAAAGATGTAACACAAAGTTAGCAGATCTACGAATGCAATGCATTTATATGACTAAGTTTTATATATATTGTATATTACAAACACTTTGTATGATATAGTAGAAAGGACATTGGATTTAGAGTTGGAAGACTGGGGTTTGAGTTCCAGATCTGCTGTTTATTAGCTGTGTGACCTTAGGAATTTCACTTAACCCCTCTGGTTTTCAGTTTGCTGGCCTTTAAATAAGGGGGATGTACTATTTGAGTTTTAAGATCCTTTCTGTCTCTGTATCCTATGATATTTTGATCCTATGAATTTACGTTGAAAGAGCTATGGATTCACTGGTGTGAGTAATCTTTCCACTGACATGAATCACAATCCCTTCACCCAAATCAATCATGTGGTGTTCATCTTTCTGGGGATCAACCTGTTTCCACTTAGCTAGGCTGCTGCCCTTTAGTTGATAGAAACATGCATATAGCCCAGGCTTATACTCAGGCTTTCACACTTGGTAGGGCCTACCAGTGGCTGTGCCTTAAGATAGCCTTAGGATTCATTCTAGGTTCATAGACTTAGAAACCACTGAAGTCAATCCTTTTGTTTTAGAGATGAGTAACTGAGGCCATTTGATGGTAAGTGACTCATGTAGGGGTACATGGGTAGTAAAATGACGGAGGTGGGATTTGAGCACAGGTCACTTGACTCTAGTCTAGCCCTTTATCCTTACCACTGAGCTACTCTGCTCTACTGCCATTGTCTCTGAGGCCCAAGGATCACTCGTATTTCATGATCAAGAATCAGAGGAGGCTTTTAGTGCCTTAGGACTGAGGAGATGTCTGCAAAAATGTTATGTTTTTCTCATCAAGCCTTTTTGCTGCCATCCTTTGACCAGAGATGAAAAAGCAGCATAAGGATATCACTTATTTATTTAGGCAAAGCGGCTGCTTCTTGACGTTAAACATGTGAGATGGCTTAATTAAAAAGGAAAAAAAATCCCTCATCCACATGGAGAATACAACACATAAACATTTCAGTTTCTAGTTCATTTGGTGTGAACTAAAATGTTGCCCAATGTTCTTTGAATATTTGAATTGTGCATTTTAACTTCATAAAAAAAATTACCATCTCTCAGTAGCCCTGATTTCTGCTTTATGAAGAGGGAGCAAGTCTGGATTACAAAGCCAAGAGTTTCTGAGGGGGGAAAGTAGAGTCATAATAACATGGATTTAGAGCTCCCATTTTACAAGTGAGGAAACTGAGGTTCGGAGAGATTAAGTGACCAGCCCAAGGTCACACAGATAACCTAGATTCAAAACAAAGTCCTCAACTGCCAAATCTAGCACTCTATCTATGCACCAAGCTCAGACAATGGCACTTTTCAAAGTCACTCTTTTAAAGTGATTGGCTCCACTGTGACTTGTGTACCTGTTTCCTGCATAAGCAAGGCTAATATTGAGAAGGAGCTATCCATAGCTGAAACCCAGGGGGTGTGGAAGAGCAGGAGAGAGCTGGCACCCAAAGCTAAGGTTTCAGTGATTGGTATTGGGAAGTATCCCCTTTGAATGATCTCAACCCTGTTTTGGAATTCCTAGTTCCTGGACATGTATTAGACCAGAGAGGAGTCCTTAATTCCTCTCTCTCTCTACCTCTCCCTCTCCCTCTCCATCTCCATCTCTCTGTCTGTCTCCTCCCCACCCCACCACCCCTTATGATAGACCCATTTGGTAGTCTGATGAAGCCTATCAATCCTTCTCAGAATTATTTTTTTTAAATCATAACTGAAGGCAACACTAAATTTCAGTTAGAGGTTAGTTAAAATAAAGATGTATTTTTTTCTATCCATGTTTATAGTCTTCCTGAATTCTATGTATGGATCCAAGGGGGTCTCTGGATCCCAGACTAAGAGCCCCTGTGCCTGTGCTAAACCCTTGGCCATGATTTGTGGTCATACTCCCTTTGGTTTTCAATGTTCCTGACCTGGAGACTTTTATTTACAGTCTTACATAAGCCTCCTTTCTGCTTATGTATCCTGACTGCTTCCTATCTCGTGTTAATAGACCCTTAGCCTTAGACAACCTACTACTTGCTTCAGGCTCCCTGCCAATGAACCTGTCATCATCACCCACTGGTCCATGTGGGGTTTCTGGCTGCAGCCCCTGGTGCTGTTCAAAGGTATTATTTTAAAGAGATTTCTGAGTCTTCCTCCTGGTCTTATGCCAGGAGGGTCAGGGCAACAGTTTGTGGTCTGACTGTAGGGATAAGCAGCAAGGATCAGATACCATATATGCCTAAAGGTACATCTTCAGATTGGGATGTAATATAAGAGTTTTTGAAAGGGCAAATGCTGACAAAAGTAATGTGCCTTATGAATGAGCCCCTCAAAGATAATGTAATCTGGCCTCCTCCTTGGTGACAGGAATAGCTCCCAAAACGTGCTGTTACACAGTTTAGGGCAGGAATTCTTAGTCTTACATCCATAAACATGTTTTAAAAAATATTTTGATAATGGTCTTTCAATGTAATTGATTTTCTTTGCAATCTAAGGTATCTTTTTATGCATTTAAGAATTTGATTATAAGAAGAGGTTCATAGGCTTCAGCCAACTACCAAAGGGGTTCCATGCCAAAAAACAGGGCAAAGAACCTCTGCTTTAGGGGAATAATTTTGTATTGGGCAACTGTCTAACAATTGTCATACAACCTAGAGAGGTCTTTTTTTGACAAGGGATAGTCATGATTTCCTGGGCTTCGAATAAAATGAGGCAAGATCAGTTTGAGGCTTTTGCCTCTGACTTCCATTATTTCCCAAATCAACTACAGAATGCTTTTTGGGCATTTACAGCCCACATCCTGGCCCCTTCCTACCCTACAAGTCTTCTTACTATTTACTGTCCTCCACACACTCTATGATCCTGGCCTTCTATTACACTGGCCTTCTATCTCCCAACACCATGCCATCTCAATAATTGTCCCCCCAGGTCTGAAATGCTCTCTTTCTTCATCTCCTGCCTCTTGGCTTCCCTTTAAGACTTCAACAGGAAAGACCTTTTATAGGAAGCATCTATACCTTCTACAAGAAGCCTTTCTTGGTCTCTTCATTGTTCCCCTCCTCCAGAAGCTGCTGCCTCCACTCTGAGATCACCTTTCATCTCCCCGCATCTATGTTGTATGTGCCTAGTTATTTGTATAATAGCTAGCATTTATAGAGCCCTTTAAAGTTTGCAAAGCCCTTTACAAATACCATCTCATCTAATCCTCACAACAACCCTGTAAGGTAGGTGCTATTTTATCCCCATTTTACAGTTGAAGAAACTGAGACTGAGAGGTTAAATGACTTGCCCAGAGACAACACAACCAGCTTTTAACTTTCTGAGGTGGGATTAGAACTCAGGCCTTCCTGACTCCAAGTCCAGTGCTCTATCCAGTGCTCTGCTTAGCTATTCCTGTCCAAGATCACACAAGTAATAAATAGCAGAACCAGGATTTGAACCCGAGGTCTTCCAAGTCCAAAGTTAACCCTCTTTCCATTATACCACCTTGCTCCTCATTAACTGTCATGACATGATAATTTTCCCAGGAGAATATCCAGGCAATTTTTATTCATTCCGAGGCATCTTTTCATTTTGGCCTAGAGGAAAGTGCATAGGATTTGTAGTTAGGAGGCCAAGGTTTGTCATGGTAAGAAAATCTCAGTTTTCTCATTTGTAAAATGGAGATGATAATTCGTGCTCGCAGGGTTGTTGTGAAAAGTCAAATGAAAGAATACATAGGAAAGCACCATGTGAACTATAGAGAACTATATAAAGGTAAGGGATTATCATTATTAGCTGATGCATGTTGACAACAAAATCTAATGCAGAAGTTTATCATGACAGTCTAGTTCAGTTATTTTTCAGTCGTGTCCAATTCTTTATGACTCCATCTGGGGTTTTCTTGGCAAGGATACTGGAGTGGTTTTCCATTTCCTTTTTCAGCTCATTTTATAGATGAGGAAACTGAGGCAAAGTTGAGTGACTTGGCCAGGGTCACACAGCTTGGAAGTATCTGAAGCCAGATTTGAACTCAGGAAGATGAGTCTTCCTGACTCTAGGCCTGGTGCTCTGTGCACTATGGCGCCACCTAGCTGCCTTTATCATGACAAAACCTCTCATTTCTGTGCAGAGTAGTTTATGGTCAGAGTGCTTTCACAAGCATGGATTCGATGATCTCTAAGCTCTCTTCTAAATCTAAATCCTAGGTGATCTTGGGATGCCCAAAACTACCTCATGAGGTGGGGGCTCTTAACATCCTCATTTAATAGATGAGAGAATTGAGACGGAGAAAAGTTAAATGATCTGCTCAGGGTCATACAGCTAGTGCCTGAGGCTGGATTTGAACTCAAGGCGTTCTGACTCCAAGTCCAGCTCTCTTACCCATCATGTCTTATTTCACAGTTTCACAGAATCCTGGCATTGGAAGGGATCCCAGAGGCCTTCTTGTCCAACTTGTAATTGAACAAGAATCCCTCTATAACAAACCTGACTGTCCATTCAGTCTCTTTTTGAAGACCTTCAGTGAGGATACATCTAATGTCCACAGCACTCCATTTCACTACTGAATAGCACTCGTTATTAGGAAGTTACATCAAGCCTGAAATTTGCTGTTTCTTAGTAACTTTTGCCCATTGGTCCCATTGGGGCCCTACTCCTGTTCAACTGAGGCACTTAAGAGGTACAGTGTAGAGAGCGCTAGGCCTGGAGTCAGGAAGACTCAGGTTCAAATCCAGTTTTACTTTCTACCTCGGTGACCTTGGGCAAGTCACTTAACCTCCGTTTGCCTCAGTTTCCTCAGGGTTGTTCTAAGGATCAAATGAGATAATAATCGCTAAAGTGTGTAGCATAGTACCCAGCAAATAGTCTAAGTGCTATGTAAACATGAGCTATTATTATTATTCCATTTGGTAGACTATTAGTACTTGTAGACAGCCAATATTTCAGCAACTCCATCAATGGACAACCATTTATTCCTGTGGTAGGCACTAAAGTATATGGTAAAGACACAATAATAACTTATAACAATCTCCTCCCCCATGAATGTTTCTTTGAGTGGTTACTTCTCTAGGTTAACTAGGGGTGCCATTATCTAGCTATGTGCTTCTAGAGAAGTCACAGTCAATCTGAACCAATCCAGTAAACACTTATTAAATACATACCACATGTTAAAAGTCATACTAAGTGCTGGCAATACACATACGAAATAGAACATGACCCCTGTCTTCAAGGAGCTTACAATCTACTAGGGAAACTAGGCATGATACAAGGCAGAATGTGCTAAGTGCAATTTAGCAGAAAGATCTGTGGACTACTGACTTCCCCCTTGACACCATAGGGAAATAAAGGAGGATTTAGTGGCAATTGCATTAGAATAATATCCACAAAATCCTAATTGGCAAAGGCCTTTGAGACAGCCCCACCCCTTTTCATCATCACTTCTTCATCAGTCCTCTAGGAAAACACTGCTGTGTGATTGAGCTGGGGTATTAGCACAATATAGTTCATGATGAAGTTAATAAACACAGAAAACTATCATACTGGCCTGTACATTTAGGGATAATCAATATGCATACACAATTGCCAGGCCTATCAACAATAGAATAGCATATAATCAACTCGGTCTTGTCTTACTTTAATACAATTTCCCACCATATTAGCAGTCTTTGTAATATCCTGTCTCTTCAAACAGCTATAATTCAGAATCACTACACAGTTCAATTGGATTATTTTTGTCACATATACACACTAAAAAAGACAAGGGTGGTGGGGGAGGGATATACTCTCTCTGGTGACAGGTCCTCTTCATTTCATTACCCAATGGGATTATGGTCATATTCAGAGTATGGGAGATGAGGCAACATTAAAAGCCATAGCTACTTTTCAGCAGCAGAAAAAGGCAAAAATAAATGTTCACATTATCAAATGTTGCAGCATCAGTGTAGAGCTAGCCAGATTTAGTGATTTTGGGAGAGGATTTGTGTTCCACAAATTTATTCAACACCAGTGTCCCTGGTTTGCTGTCAATTTCACACTTCAATATGATGAGGGCAGCTCTGATGGTGTTGAAACCTGCAGCTTCACTTTATAATAAACTGAAAAATAATTACGGCTTCCTGAGGGAAACTGAAGAAGGCCAGAGAGCTACCTCGGCAGGAATTCCTCAGCTGAATTGCTTGGCATCATGCTTTTCCTGAGGGAGGGAAATAGGTAGCAAAGGAGCTGGGTGGGATTAGCCTTAGACTAATGTTTGGAGTCAGAAAATGTTGCTGGCTGTTCTCCCTGATGCAATAGGGTTAGAACCAGGGACCAGATGTTCCTAACATGGCACCAAGCTCAGAAAAGAATGGGAGAAAAACCGGTCTCAGGAGGCTCCCTGTTCTACCAGGAGACAATCAGAGACAGGTCTCCCAAGTGCCTCTGTGGGCTAGTGTTTCTGGTTGTGGCAATGATCTGAAAGGAGTTGAACTGATCTGCCACCTTCTTCCTCCTTCCCAGGAATTCACCTCTTTAGTGTGCTTCTTTTTAATGGGATTCTGTAATCAGTAGCCTGCTTGATCATGTTTTTCTCCCCAAGCTTCTTAAGAAAAACTCACACACACACACAATTAAATTTCAAAAAGGAAAAAAGGAAAGTAAAATTAGGACAAATGAAGACATCAGGATTTGATTCTATTGGTAACTGTAGCTAACAGGAAAGCCTTCCTCCCTGGCTCCATTTATCCACAGATCAGTGGGTGTATATTACTGAAAGCAGAGAATTAGAGGGAATAACTGGATATCTTCATTGCCTTCAGGCAGCCCTTTAATGCTGATCCCAGACATTAGCTGGACCTGGGCCACTTCTACATGTTTCAGATAAGATTGATTAGATGCCTTGAAAGCATCTTTCTTGAAGCCAAAATCTGGACATTCTTTGCAAATGATACATAGGTTTCTATTTGCATCCCAGGTTTTGCATTTGCTTCCTTGGTACAGCTTCGTGTGGGTTTCTTGGCTTTGTGTGCAAAAACATCTTGAAAATGATGCATGGCTCTATGTGCTTGACTGTGACCAATTATGGGGCATTTGATGGGGTTTTATTGGCCTTTGAAGATAGAAAGCTCTGCCTGTAGACAAACTGGGCTGCAAAATTCTTCTGAGTAAAAGGTACAGGGAAAGGACCTTAAACCTCAGACTCCCAAACACAGCTTTGCAAAAGGGACAACTCCTGACCAGGGCTTGGAGAATCATCCTTACAAATTCTCCGGGTCTCCAGTCCTGAAGTTCTGTCCTAGGGAAGACTATGTTTTCTATCAAACTGCTCAGTAACTGTTCACTGTAGCAGGTGAGGCTATTTAAGCACACAGCCCCAAGAACTCTAAAATGTATTATGTTTGGATATCAGTAAAGTGGAGTCCTATTTAAAATAGAGTTCACCAATGACTCTTGGTCTTGGGAAGGGCCTTTTCTGGTCTATAACATAATATCTCCATAGAGATGAGCTCCCTATTATGGAAACTGTTAAATAAGGTTGGCTGTATAGTACAGTAAAAAGATCTCTGGATCTGGAATCAGCAAAGATCTGGATTCAAAGCCTGACTGCGATATTTGCACTGTGGCTATTGGGGATAATAATACCAATCTTACCTAACTGATGGGACAGCCATGAAGATCAAAGGAGATAATGTGAAAAGTGCTTTATAAATCCTAAAGTGTTATTATATAAATTCCAACTTTTACTATAGGGGTAGGTAAGAAATATTATATCCTTTTCTCCCACTGTCTGCTTTTCCTGAAATTTCACTACTAGAAATTTATTCCTTTGGGTATGGAGTACTATTTTGTATTCAAAAGTCTGATGAAAATGCAACCCCCCCCCCCCCAGTAATTAAGGCAACTAAATATTATATGGGAAGTAGTAGATGTTTAGAAGATTTAGATTCAAGTCCTAACCCCTTCCCTAAGTAGCTCAGACATGTGACTTCTCCTCTCTGTGCCTCAACTGGCTCATCTGTAAAATGAGAAACACCTGCAATATTTAACTTACAGAGTTGTTTTGAGGAAAGCCATAAAATTTTATAGAAATATGAGCTAATGTTATTTATAAGCTCTACAGGAAGTAATAACATATTAATATAGTGCTTCCAAGTTCACAAATTGCTTTGCATCCATTATCTCAATTAATCCTCAACTTTCTGAGGTTACTCTAACATAGGTAATATCCCCATTTTTTTGGATAAGGAAAAATGCAAATTTAGGTCTTTCTGATCCATATCTAGTATTCGATCTACTTCCCTGCACTAGAGTGTGACATAAAATAGATGGTCTGATGTGTATGTGGTGGGAAATGAGGAGAAGAGAGGAGAGGGGAGGGGAGGTGAAGGGAGAAGAGGGGAGGGAACAGAGGGGGGAGGAGGGAAGTGGGAAAGAGGGGAGGTAATCTCTCTTTTCTATTGCTCAAGGGCTTACATAGACATATTTAGAGTTTGTCCCTTGGATCCCATGATTGGGTGTGGGAGGTACGTATCAAAGAGGGCTGGCCATGGAACAAGAAGAGCCACCTGCTCGGTAAACTATGAAAGGAGAGATCAATGTTGCCCTGTCTGTCATCTGCCAAATATGTCAGAACTATAATCTCTTTCACAGAATCCCCCTGACAGTGATGGTGACTTTACACATATGTGATGACTGAGATGAGCCTGAGACTGACTGCAAGTCTCTATGTCTTTTTGTTTGTTTGTTAGCTTCTTTTCCTGAGTATAAGTGACTAATTATCTCAATATGAGTGTTTAAAGCTTTAGCAGCAACCTTGTGACTTTGAGAGTCTGGGAGCTCCTGGGTCTAGGGGCTGCTTGTCCTAGAGCAGGGAAGCTCTAGAATAACTTTTCACTGCCAGGAGGATGAGTCCAAGCTGTTCTCTGAATTGCCCAAAGAGTTGGATCTTCAGTAAATCACTTAGGCAGAGAGGAGTTGGTGAAGGTGAAATACTTATTCAGCAGTTCCACAAATTGTTTCACGATTTAAGTTATCCACATCTTGGGAAAGGACAAGAGGAATAATAGGTTGCTACTTCATGTTTTAAGTATGTGTCAGTGTGTGCTTTTGTGTTTCAAACATCTCTTTTGCAGTGGAGGAAATAAATAGCTGTCCTATATCTGATCTACATTGAGTACCTTTCTAGGGAGACCTTTTTTTTTTTTATCATTTTTTGGGAAACACTGGACCTTGGGAGCATATGGCCATAATGAACCAAGAAATGTAAGAAGAGCCTGATCTATTCTTCTTGTGGTCAGGCTCCCCAGGACATGAATCTGGTTCATGTTCATGTAAGCCTAGAGTTGGGGTTTCTTCAGGGAAGAACGCACACACACCATGTGGTATTTATTATAGGAGAAACAAACAGTAGAGAGAAGAGATAGAAGGGTGCCAAAGATCAAACTGACTGATCGCTCATTTTGCTGCTAATCCAACTTAACTTGTTCCTTTCCTTCTTGGCTGTTAGAGAAACTTCTGCCTTAGTTTAGGAATTCTTGGCCCTCAGCCTACAACTTCTTTCCTTTGGCAAGGCTGTATCCAGGTGGCTGATTAAAAGTTTCCATGTAGCTGAGTTGCATTCTTTTATGCTCACCAAATCCTATTAGTGCACGGCAATCTCTCTCAGAGAGTATGAAATTTTGTTGCAGCTCAGGTATCGCCAAGTTTCTATATTTAGGAAGCTGAATGCTATCTGGCCTTGGCAGGTTCAGAGAATTATGACTCAGCCAGCTTTTGGCCTCTGCGTTGCATCCTTAGGGACCACAGAGGACTTCTTACTGATGACATTATGGCATGGAGCACACTGCCCCCAACAGGATTGCTGTCCAGAGATCACTGGCCATCTTTTCGATGTGATTTGAGATTTGAGGGCTGTGCTTGTCCCCAAACATCTCTCCAACATGTGACTAAAATTCTCACCGTTAGATATTTACTTCTGTGATTCAGATGCTTTTTGCTTTCTCCCCAGTACTTAGAGCAGAAATTCTTCCGAACTGATTGACATTGCCTCCTGCAGTCATTGTAGGTAGAACACAGGGCCTGGAGTCAGGAAGACCTGCATTCAAATTCAGTTTCAGACTAGCTGGGCGAGTTACTTAACCATTCCCTGCATCAGTTTCTCCATCTGTAAAATAACACCTCCCCTCTCCCCCCAGTTGCTGTGAGGATAAAAGAAATATTTGTAAAGTTCTTTGTAAACTTTAAACTTTTCTATAAATGCCAGTTATAGTTATTTTATTTGCCTAGGTAGATAACAGGATCCCTTCTAAGATCTCACAAAGTTCCTCATTCTGGACCTGTTAAATGTATTTGCCATGAAGTGCTGTATATTATAATTACTAGCTCATGTATCTTATTCCCTGACTCCATGAGGGCCGGGATAATGTCTTACTTAAACTTGCATTTGCTCCCTCAATATATGTTTCCCTAATGCTGTGGAATGAATGAATCAGGAAGGAAACAAACATTTATTGTTGTTCAGTTGTTTCAGTCATATCTGACTTTTTGTGACTCCCTTTGGGGTTTTCTTGGGCAAAGGTACTAGAGTGTGCAACTGGCCAGTTCCACAAGCAGTAAGCAGCTACTCCATACAAGTTAGTGTTTTAGTCTTGGAGGAAATATAAAGGCACAGAAGGAGCTACCTTACTAGCTATTACCCAGCTCTAGTGAGGACAGAAGAAAGCACACTAGACTTATAGACCCCAAGTCTTGGGATCGAATCCCTGCTCTGCTGGCTGTGTGACCTCAGATAAGTCACTTCCCTTCCTTTGGATCTCAATTTCCTCATCTTTAAAATGAAAAAGTCCATGATCCTGTAACTTAGTTGATCAGTTCATTTCTCTCTAAGATAGGAGGGTCATGGTGTAGTAAAAGGGTGCTGAGATTGAGGGAGGGTCAGAAGTTGTCTACTTTCTTCCTTGTTTTGCCAAGGATCAGCCCAGTATGAGGCCTCACACTACTCCCTACAGTCTGGGGGTGGTCTGGGGGACGCACATTCTTCAGTGGTAAACTGAACACATAAACTTCAGTGATAAACTGTTTCATTCATTTCTCAATTTCAGGTAAGAAAGAAAAACAAGAAGATAAAGCCTTTTTTGCAGCTCAATTAATCCCTTAATGATCCAGACTCAAAGTATTTATTCAATCATTCCCAAGTTTTCTCTCTCAATTCTACTATTGCCCACAACACTTTAAACCTGCTTTAAGCACCCTAGTGAATGCCCGAAGGCATGAAAGAGGATTCCAGATTCGGGTAAATGTCTTCCTGATCATTTCCAATCTTAATGCCTGAAGGTCTTTTGGTTTATTCTTCTATATTTAGTTTTTGTTTGGAGCACATAAAGGAAGTAATAGAGACAAGGCTCCCGGAGCTGGGTCTCTCTCATTTTATTTGCTGATTTATAAAACCGAGGGAATGAACTGAGAACATTTCAATGGTACTTAAGGAACTTCTGAACACCAGCTCACACAATGCAAGTTAGACTCCCTAGTGGAGCCAAGGCAATGCCTTCGACCAAAGGTGTCACAATTTATCAGGTAATTGCTTCCTGTTGGATGATAATGCAGCGGCAGCAGCAGGCTTTCAATATCATCTGCTCAGATCATGACAGGCCACTCTCCTTGAATAATAACAACCCGGCGGTCCAGATCCACAGGCTCATGGAAAGGATGTCAATGGCAAGAATGCTCACTGAAAACAAGGCTGTCTGTGGCTGGCCAGGAAAGGGACACATTAAAAGGGACTTAATCACCTCCTTTAGTGATGGAAATGTTTCCATTTCCACAAACAGAAACAAATGTGAGATTCTAAAGGTGCCCCCGGATGCAGGCTTTGCCAGCCGGGGCTTAGTGATGCTGTTGATTACTGTCAATACTCAGGGTGAGCTTTTAGTTTTAGTCCCTTCTGTATGCCAGGTGAGGGGTCTCTGATCAGAGCAGTACCCCCAGTTCGGAGCTGAAACAATGCCTGGTACCCACTAGGGCAGTGCAAATTAGAAAAAAAAAACTTCTATTTCTGTAGAATTTTAAGGTTTACAAAAACACTGTGTTCTCAAGGACCCTGTGAAGTTGGTGGCACTTCTGTTATCAATCCTATCAATCCCTGTGAAAGAGATGGGGAAACTGAGGCTCAGAGAAATTAAGGATTTGCCCAAAGTCACAGAGGTAACTGTCAGATTTTGCCTGTGTCTCCTGACTGTTTCCTCTGTACCTTACCTTAGCTGCCTCTGTAGTCTGGAGGGGTGAAAGGGAAGACTTCCTTGTACAAGTTTCACCAGGAACACTAGTGCTACCGATGAGGCATAGGCTCCTGTTCCAGCATTCACACTCCTTGACAACCTGGCCCCAGCCTACGGTGTCTGTCTTATTACACATCACTTCCCTTTATACACACAGCTGAGTATGGTTGCATGAATATGTGCATACTGCACAACATGAGGCCAAACTGGTCTTTTTTTTTGTCATGAACTTTTGTATAAAAGGTGTCTCAGGAAAAGGAACTAAGCTGGGGAGTGTAAGCTAAGGGCCTTCTTGTTGTTCAATCGGTTAGTAGCATCCAACTCTTCGTGCCTCCACTCGGGGTTTTCTTGGCAAAGATCCTGGAGTGGTTTCCCATTTCCTTCTCCAACTCATTTTACAGATGAGGAAACTGAGGCAAACAGGCTTAAGTGACTTGCTCAGGGTCACACAGCTAGGAAGTGTCTGAGGCCAGATTTCAGCTTGGGAAGATGAGTTTTCCTGACTCTGGGCCCAGCACTCTATCTACCATGCTACCCAGCTGCCCCACACTGGTCTTCTTATTGTTTCTCATACACAGTACTCCACTCTTGCCACCATGCTTGAAATGCACTCCAGCCTCACTTTCATCTCTTAGAATCCCTAGTTTCTTTCAAGATTCAGTTCAAGGGCTACTTTCTACATGGAGCCTGTCCTGATCGCCACAATTTCTAGTGCTTTACCCTTGCTCCTAAATCATCTTGCCTCTTTTTCTTTTTTTTTTTATATCCCTATATATGCATATGTTTTCTTCTTTAGTTAGCTTATAAGGCAGACTTCAGTGCTTAGCACAGCACCTCGCACATGGTGCTATGTTGTTGCTGTTCAGTTGTGTCTGACTCTTGGTGATCCCATGGACCATAATGTCCACGGGATTTTCTTAGCAAAGATACTGGAGAGATTTCCTTCTTCAGTGGATTGAGGCAAACAGAGGTTAAGTTGATGGGGTACCTGGGGTCTAGGTCAATTTGTGAAACCAACTTGTGAAACCAGTCTGTGAAATTGTAACTGCAATTTGTATTGTAAAATTGTTATCTGTAAAATTCCTTTCCCAACCTCTGACTCTGCCCCTTCCCCCTATCCACACTAGGCCTAGGCAACACCTTGGGACTCCTTTGTTCTTACTTAATCCCTCATGTCTCCTCCGGCCTGGCCCAAATCTTATCTAAACTATCTATTCACATGCTCCTCTTGGTCAGCTCTGACCTTTGTCTATGCATTGAGGCCCCTCCTGTCAGGTCAGCCCTGACGATGGCAGCCCTACCTTTAAAAGTAAAAGCATGTACCCCTCTCACTCGCAGGTCCCCTAAAGGACTCTTGCCCGCTGTAATGGCGTATTAATAAACTTTCTCAACTCTAACTCCAAGAAAGGCTGAGCTGAATTCTTTCCAGACGCCCTGTTGAACCTATCGGGATCCCGTCCCCCCCCCCCCCCCAACAAAGTGACTTGCCCAGGGACACGCAGCTAATAAGTGTCTGAGACCAGATTTAAACTCAGGTCTTCCTGACTCCAGGTCTAATGTTCTACCCACTGAGCCCACCTAGCTGCCTCCTAGTGCCATGGAAGATGCTTAATAAATGTTTGACTATATAACTATAATCTCCTTGACAGCAAGGATTGTTTTATTTTTGTCTTTGAATCGTCAATACTTAGAACAGTTCCTAGAACACTATAGACACTTAATGCTTACTAATTAATTGAATAGGGAGATTTTAATCATTACTCCTAACATTTATATGAGGCAGACACAAGAGTGCTAGGGAGGGAATAAGCATTTTTATATAGTACTTACTATATGCCAACTACTATGCTAAGTACTTTACAAATATTCTCTCATTTGATGCTCATAACGACCCTGTGATGGAGGTGCTCTTATTATTCTTATTTTATAGCTGAGGAAACTGAGACTAATAGGGTTACGTAACTTGCCCAGGCTCTCATAGTTAGGAAGCATCTGAGGCTGCATTTGAACTCAGATCTTCCTGACTCCAAGTCTAGCACTCTATTCACTGGATTACCTTGCTTTCCTCTTACTGGTTCAGAGGTTTCCCAGCATTCCACTCTGGCTTTGTCTACATAAGCAAAATTAAAGGTTGAGTGGAGCAATCGTTCACTGTATTTGATCACTATAGCTCAAGGTTGTCAAAGAATGTGCTATTTGTACACTGGTGTCCTGACAAATTTTGGATGTTATATTATTACAGATAAAAGAGAATCTATCATCTTGGATAATATAAATTTTTCTCCCCTGGAAGATGCAGTATGATCAGTACAGTATTGGAACGATAAACAAAATTTGTCAATTGCTAACCTCAAAATATGTTAGACTTTGGACTTGCAAAGAACTCAACAAAAAACAATTACTCCTGCAGAAAGAAGACCATAGGTCAATTTCCTGTATGCTGACAACTTAAAAGTTCAGTGAGCCATGATTTCTCATGTCAAAGAATACTGGATATTAGAGGAAAAAAAAGTTTGAGAACCACTGCTATGGACAGTTAGTCTACAGAAGGAGGATCCATACCATTTCATTTTATAAGAGCAGGTTTGCCCAAATTATTTGAACAATTAATTCAACTATCTACTTTGCTTAGGTAGACACAAGTGGCCCAGACTCCAAGTAAATAAAAATATGTTCTCTTGGAATGACTCTAGTAACTGAAATAATTAAAGAAAAATACATATGGAGGGATAGCTAGGTGGTTCAGTGGATAGAGTGCTGGCCCTGGAGTCAGGGGGAACTGAATTCAAATCTGGCCTCAGACACTTACTAGTGATGTGACCCTGGGCAAGTCACTTAATTGTGATTGTCTAAAAAAAAATCAAGACTTTATTATTTCTCCTTGCTGGTAATGCTATATTGGTATACTTTAGCATTACCAGCAGGGAGAAAGAAAGAGGTCTTGCTGGGTTTTGAGGTGTGTGTGTGTGTGTGTGTGTGTGTGTACTATCCCCAAGTCAGCAGATAACTGTTTGATCTTCCATTTGACTGGGATGTAGAGACAAAATCAATCTATTCCTAATCTCTTCCAAGAATCACTTGTGTTTACACTTTAAACCCTAAATTGTGCTATACTTATTCATACCCATAAGGCATTCTCTAATACTCCTTTCTCATAAAATATAAACTTGTGGGCAAGAAATATTTTCTGGATGTCTCTGTATTCCTAGAATATTTGTCCAGATCTAGAATTTTTCCGTATAAGGAGGTTTGAAATTCCCTCCAAGTAATGCAGATAGACAATTCTCCAGTAGCTTTATAATCCAGGGAGTTGCCTAGGGTACTGAGCAGGCAAGTAAGTTTCTCATTAACAATGAGAATTAAATACTTACAGTATGTATCAGAACCTGGGTCTCTCTGATGCCAAGACTGGGCCTCCATTCATGCCACCACAATGCCTTCCAGTCTTGGCCAAAAATGGGCATTTAATCAATGTCTGTTGGAGTGATGAATTGAATGTACAAGATCTGAATGGAAATGGCCAAGACCTCAAATAAATATATCTTCTTGCAATGAGTCATTAATAACTAAAATAATTATAGAAAAATACACATCTCCAAAAGAAACCACTTGGTGAATGAGGACTACATAGAGTGTCCTCTTCACTACCACTTCACCATACTTCAGCTAAGCATTAAACTTCTCTATCTGCTAAATAAATAAATACACATCCTTCCAAACCAACTAAGCGATACACAGTAGGCTAGGGTAATGAGCCTGGAGCATTGCTGCTCTTTGAACGGTACAGTGGACATGGTATATGGTGTGGCCTCACCTAATATGCCCTCACTCTTCATAAATCTCACTTCCATCAAACACCTTCTGGAATGCTTTTATACAATGCATTGTTTTGGGTACTTTGTTCCCTTAAGAAAGTAAATGCTCAAGAGAAAATCATTTGTCAATTAAGGAAATGCCACCAAAACATCACTTTAAGAGAAATAAAGGGTGTAGGTAGGTTAAGCTGTGCAACAATGGTGTTCTGGTTCAAAATGAAATTGGCGCTTTCCTAAGCTTGGCTAATGGAAGTCTCCCAAATGGATAGCATAGCCTAAGAAGAGAAATCTGTATTTTTGCTCTGGTTTGGCTGAGTGATGGTTGCCAGCTTAGTTAACTTGTCAGTGGCTGTTTCAGTAACAATACCAGTGAATCACTTTTATTTCAGCATTTTTCAAAAGCAACAGAGTTTCCCAAGCTTCAGCCTGACTGGGTTACTTTATAAAATGGCCAATATTGACTCTGGTACGTGAGGATGCCCAGGAAGCTTGTTTTAATGAGTTAGGGTGCAGACCTAAGAGGATTAGGTACTGGAGTCACTTAGTTTTAGAAGAGAAAACCCTCAGTGTGATGGTTGAGGAGTCACTATAACCCAAGCTGATCATTTCCCAAATGTATGCTCCAATCACAAAGGGTGAGAGAAGGCAGGTGGCTCAGTGCAAGTTCATTTTCATCATTAGAAATACAAACTAAGGGGCATACCTTAATTAATGGTTGGTCAGTGGCATCCTTGTATAGCATTTGAATATTTATGTAAATCTTACTTTGTTAATATAGGAACTATAATATTCTCTAGAAATTGAGGAAAAGAAGCTCTTTTTGTGCTATGGCAGGTACATTTAGCTGGCATCACCAATTTCCTCATGCAGAAAACTGGGGGGATAATTATTGCCCTATATTTGCTCCATGGATATATGAATTAGCAATCATTTCCAAAACACCATTGTGATTCTTAAAACAACTTTAAAAAAATGTTTTCAAAATTTTAATTTATGGAATAAAACAAGCATTTCCATAACATAGTATAATAAAAATCTGGAATTATTCCCAAAGAGTTATTAAATTTCTTTTACCATTTGACTCTGCAATACTATTACTAGCTCTGTTTCCAAAGATAACCAGAGAAAAAGGAAAGGAACCTATAAGTTCTAAAATATTTATAGCAACTCTCTTTGTGGTGGTAGAGAACTGGAAATTGAGGGAATGCCTATCAATCGGAGAATGGCTTAACAAGTTGTGGTATATGATTGTGATGTAATACAACTGTGCTATTAGAAATAATGAGATCAATGGTCTTAGAAAAACATGGACAGACTTGCATGAAATAATGACAAATGAAATGAGAAGAATCAAGAGAATATTGTATATAGCAACAGCGATATTGTTTTGGGAACAACTTTGAGTGAATAAGTCATTTTGGCTATTATAAATACCCAAATTAATTACAAAAGACATATGAAGGAAGATGCTATCTGTATCTGGATAAAGAACTGTTAAACAGAAGTATGTTTAAAAAGATTTACACACACACACGTACATTTATGTCTAATGGTAACCATTTCTAGGGTAGGGGAGGAGGGAAGAAAAAAAGAAATGTACATGACAACTTTTTTATTGTACTATGTTATAGAAATGCTTGTTTTGTTTCACAAATTTAAAAAATTAATTAATTTTTTAAAAAGAATATTAGATCTGGAAGGGACTGAAGAGATAATTGAGTCCAACAGTCCTATTTTACAAATGGGGAAGGTGACACTCAAAGAGGGGAAGAAGCTTGCTCAAAGTTCTAGGCCTTGGCACATAGATATAAAGCGTTGTCCTTATGAGTGAACAGCTGCTTGCCTGATGTGAGTTTAGAGGGTGTCCAGTTGGACCTCTTGCCCCAAAGTGTCAATACTGATTCTTGTCTTTCTACCACAATGACTTCAAAACTTTAGGTCTTGAAGGCTTTTCAGTTCTTCAAGAATTCCCTATAAAAATTCAAATGTTTCCAGAATGTGTTAAACTTCATTGGCTAACAACTAAGCTACCAGCAAGAATTAGTTCACAGCTAACCGATCAAGGCCCTGTAGGAAGAGGTAATACAAGAGTTGTCTGAGAAGAGAAAAGAACAGTAGAAGGTCTAACAGGACAGAAGAGAAGATACTGATAGGAGAGGACAGAGTGGACCCATGTTACACTTTCCAAACTCTGCATTTTTTTGCTGAAGGCTGCCCCCTTCCTTTCCTCCTTTTTCCTTCTCTTTCTCCCCTCTCTACTCTTCTCTTCCTTTCTCCCTCTCCTTCCCTTTCTCCAAACATATGTGGATATGAATATATATATTTGTGCATGTGTGTGTGCATGTGTGTGTGTCTGGGTCTGGAAGTGAGGTGGGAAAGAGAGAGTCAAAACCTCAGTCTCCTGATGTCATTGATCATTTTCAAGAATGAAGGACAAACAACAATCTGTGAGGAGTAGCAGCTGTCCCATTGGGGACCCACCCGACCAATTCCAGTTGGGCAATCTTCCTTTCTTCCATCCTTTCATTCCTCTGTCAATATGGGGAATCATGCCCTTACATGTGGGTGCCCTGCCCAAAGGAATATAGATTTTGATTGCTGAAACCTTATAAGATATCTTGGCTTTTGTGGGCTAAATTTTTTCACTCTTCCCTACTCATCTATTCTATCATTTTAAAAAACTGGGACAGTTTCATTTATGATTTCTTGAAATTGAGCTCTGTAAAACCAGGCTCTGATAAAGTCCATTGGGATTCCTATAGAGCTACTTCATCATGCCTTAAACCCAAATTACTCTGGCTCTCACTGATTGGCCAATAATAGGTCCCAGCCCAAGCCTCACTTGGTCATTGTTTGGGTTTTGAGGGCCCAGAGTAAGTGTAAACAGAAACCCTAAGGATGTTCCCCTCCCAGCTTGACTTTTTTTTTCCTTTAAGAAGACAAACTAGGCCATCTTTTGCCTAATTTCTTACCTAGTCTTAAATCACTGAATGGGTGTTGCCTCGGACAAACTGAGACTTGCGAAAGACCTTAGCTTAAAAAGGCCAAGATCTTCCACTGAGTCTGGGGTCATCTCCAGTTGTCCTGACCTGTGTCTTGCCATTGAATTCAGATGACTCTGGAGGACAGAGTGGGGCTGATGACTTTGTACAGCCCTGCACAGCCCCATTTAAATCCAATTTACTTGCAAGTTAAGATTTCACCTTCCTGATGTCATTGGTCCTCTTTTGAGACTGAAAGACAAATAACAACAACAGCTTTGTAAACTTTAAAATGTTATACATAATTGCTAGGTATTATTGTTGTTGTTATATATGTATATGTATATATATATACACCTTATTCATATACATATATGAATATGTGTATGTATGTGTGTCATATCTATGCCAAATTTAGTCCAATTAACTTTGTGAGTTCCCAAGTGTAGGTAATATTTAAAGGTTCTTTACTGCCCAGAAGGTAAAAGCTCTGGGTAGTCAAATTCAGTGTTTCATTATGTTATTTAACAAAGAAGGCAAAACACAAAAAAAGAAGAAATGAACTTGAGGATAGCAGATCCATTTTCTATAATTAAAAAAAAAAATTATCTCATTATTATTCAGCAAAAGACACCTTCCAATAACATACTACCCTGAGTCAATTTAAGCCATTCTAACATCAGGTATAAATGCTATAAAGTTAATACTAGGCTCCGATTGACATTGGTTACTAGGAAGGGGAAGGCTTACCCTAATCAGAGGCAGTAATCTGTAGTATAATGCTAAGAGCATTGCCCTGGGTCCTGATCTGGGCTCTGCCATTAATATGGCACCTTAGTGTATATCCCAGACCAAAATTCTATGATTCTATGTTCTAACATAGGGTCTCAAACATATTAGGAGCTGGTTAAATATTTGTGGGCTCATTGGAAGATTGACTGTCCTGTGGCTCCTATCTGACCAAGCTGCAAACTGGCAACTGGGACCTACTTTCCTTCCCAAGGGGAAGAGAAAAGCTGAATTGATTAGAAACCAATTAAGATGACATAAGGAAAAAAAGCCATTTTTACAATGATTAAAGATTTCTCTTCTACTAGAAGCCTTGCATTTATTTAAAAGTTCCAAGTCAGACTTTCTTCACATTTGGATATATTCTCTCTTTTAGGGTAAAAAGGTTGTCAAGTGGGTTTTGGCAACTACATTCTTCATTTCTTTGACTTCGCTGTGAAAAACACAGCAACAAATCTCTAGCTCAGTGTCTTCCTATTCTCTAAGCTCCTCCAGAGGTGGAAAGTGTGTGGTGGTGGCAGTCACCAGGTTCCTGGGTCTCAGTTTCTTCATTTATAAAATAAAAGGTTGGATGAGAAAGCTCTAAGGTCTTTGCCAGCTCTAGATCTATGGTCCTATGAATGCTCTGCCAGACAGTCATCCAAACTATTACCATCAACCACAGTATAAACTCAGTTGACTTGACCAATGCCAGCTGTACATCTTTGTGTCTAAAGAGCTTGCATGAGAGAAATCACCAATGGATAAAAACAACTGTAGCTATTTGGGAGTTTAATAGTTTTTTAACTATTGGGGAATTGACAGATTTTGCTAATTTTCTTTTGGCTGGGAAAACACCATTTATCCTTTTCAAAATGTAAACTTATTTTAAAAACCCCAACACAACCATACTTATAAGTTATTTGGTTTGCCTGAACATCTCCATGGTCATATTATTTGATGCCCTTTGGGGAAAGTATATAAATCCTATCATAAATGACATATGCTGGTTTTCATGAAAATATTTTAATGTACTTGGCAGAACAGACCCCTTTCTTTGGAACATAATTTCAGGGGGTACTAGGGAGACCTTTGTCTCTCTCTACCTCCTAGTAGCTGCCTGAAAATCCATGTTAGAGCTTCAATTATTATATGTTACCACCCCTTTTTTATATGAACAAACGGTTGCTTTGAGGGGTAGAAAATGAACTTTTGGGGCAAAAAAACAAGTTGTTGAGTAAAGAAAAGGGATTACATTTACTTGTGAAGGATGTAAAGCATTGCCCATTTCATATGAGAACAGTTTGGCTGCTGAAAGGGGGAGACTCTTTTTTTGCTCTTTCTTTCTGTCCCCGGTACTTGGCATAGTGCCTAGCACATATTAGGGATGCAAGAAATGCTTGTTGACTCGTCTTGACTTCCTTGGGGTTTGGTAGAAAGAATATAGGTTTAGAGTTTGAAGACCTGAGTTAGAATCACAACTCTGCTGTTATTTATTAACTGCATGACCTTGGGCAAGTCATTAATCTCACTGGGTCTCAGTTTTCTCACCTGTGAAATGAAGGTGCTGGACTGGATAAGCTTCAAGATCTGTTCCAGGTCAAAATCCTAGAATCCCATCATTTTCACCTTAGTGAGAGTCAGTTAATTTACCTGCCTCAGGTTTTGATAGAGGGAACTGCAAAGGGAGTGTGAAGGGAAAGTAGCACAGAAAGGCATTTGGGCACAGAACAGAGAAGTTAGAAGCACAAAAAAACCTTCACAATGTCAACAATCTTCAAATAGGGCTGAACCTGTTTGAAGTCAATACTATTCTCTCATTCCCCCTGAGTTGAAGATGGTGGAGGTGAGCCTATTCCAATGAACCAATGAAGAGATGACCAAGGATTCCCTTTCCTTTCTCCCATTAGCACTGTAATGATAGATTTCCTCCATATGTCCTGATAGGTGGGGGACAATGCAGCAAGTTAATAAATATCTGAAATCAACTAAGCTTTTAAAAACATTTACTATAGGCAAATTGCTGTCTGGGCAAAGACAAAAATTAAGCAGTCTACACCTTCAAAGAACTTGCATTTTGCCAGAAGACACAACATGAACACAGATAAACTTGTCCCTTTAATGACCTTTAATTTCCATTGGCCACAACTTGAATTGCTGCAAGTTACCATATCACCAAATAGTCATAAATAGAAATAATAAGATGAAAGTACCTTTTTCCACGCACACAAAGTTCATTTTTAAAAGAAAATAAAATAAAAAAGACTTTAAAAGTGTTATCTCAGATCATATACCAACAAGTGCAGAACTAGAAAGCAAAGTGTTAACCTGCTAAATAAACGCTAATAACAGACAATGGTCTGTGGATAAGTTAATTAGTGGAGCCAGCTTGTGTTTAATTATTTCACTTGACCCAGTGCAGATTTAAAAATAATCTATTCCAAGAGGGGTTGGGGCATCTGAGCATGTGAAGGATTGAAGGGAAATGCTAGATGGTTTCACTTGAAGCAGGCATTCTGATGACTAAAGTAAGGATAATGTACTCCTCCCTGGGACAAAAACAGAAACAAACAAAAAACAAGAAACAAAAAACAAAAAACCCAAGCTCAGTTGGAAGACTATCTGAGACTACACTAAGGACTCTAGGAGCTTTCTAGACTGAAGCTTAATAGCTTTCTCCCTTCTTGATTCCGTTGGGATTCTGCTTCTGAATAATGTATAAGCAAACTCACTGGATTTAAAGTGGGGATTTCTTCACTAACATGAACAATTTAACCAGAAGTACACTGGGACTCTGGGGTGACACAGAATTCAGATGAAGAAAAGACCCCCAAATGGGATTAGGGCCATTTCTATATTAGCAATTTGCTGCTCAGGGCTCCTTTTTGCCAGGACAAGGTCAAGATGAGTAGGTTTGGCTTGGTAGCTCCAAAAGTTTACTTGACTAATTTAGGACTGGGCAGGTGTGACACTCAGTATATGTTGTATGAGAGTGGAGCAAAATTTGGACAGGGATGCATTGTGGTTTAGTTGAAAGAATACCACAGTATGAGTTAGGAGACATGAGTGCTTGTTTCACTTCTGACCCTATCTGCCTGGACTTCTGACATTTAACTTCTTACTAATTAATTAAACTTCTTTCTAAGCTTCCATTTCATTATCTGCATAATGGAGATAATAATAAATACTTTGTCTACATACAGAATGTTGTCCTTTTTTATGCTCTTCTTAAAAAGTGGTATTCAGAACTGAATAGAATACATTCAGGTATTATGTGGTTGGATCAGGGTAGAGTGAAATGGGACTATTCTTGTCCTTATTCATAATACTACTGATTTAGCCTAAGATTACATTAAGATAAAATAAGATGAAATTCAGGAGGGAAAAATATAAAGTCTTATATTTTACTCCAGAAATTGACTTAACTTCATTACAAGATGAAAGTGACATGGCTAGACTCAGTTTGTCTAAAAATGATCTTGGGGCTTAATGAATTACGAGCTCAATGAGGTAATTAGTGGCATAGTAGATACAGCACTGGACCTGGAATCAGAAAGACCTGAGTTCAAATTTGACATTAGACACTGAATAGCTGTGTGACCCTAAGCAAATCACTTAACTTCTGTTTTCCTCAGTTTCCCAAAAAGTAAAATGGAGATAATTACAGCACCTACCTTGCAGGTTCTAATGAGGATGAAATGAGATAATATTTGTTACCACCTTAACACAGTGTTTGTCAGATAGTAGGTGTTATCTACATGCTTATTCACTTCCTCTTCCCTTCAATCAGGGGCAGCAGGGTGATATGGAAGCTAAAAAAAAGGTAATATAATATGGGGCTAAATTAAGAGAGGTATAACTTCTAGGAATAAGGACGTGATGTTTGGCCTGGAAAAGAGAATGCTGGGGAAAGACAATGATAGTTAAGTTTAAGTATTTGAAAGGCTGGCATGTGCAGGAGGGATTTGAGGTGTTATGTTTGTTACTAGAGGGAAGACCAAGAAGCAATGGGTAGAAGTAGCAAAGAAACAAATTGAGGCTTTATATTAGGAAATGTTTTCTAACTATTATAGCTATCCAAAAAAGTGTAAAAGGCTGCCTTAGTAGGGTAGTGAGCCCTTCTTCATTGGAAGTCTTCAAGCAGAAGCTGGATATCCATCTGTTGGGTATATTATAGGAGAGAATTCTTTTAAGGCATATATATATATATATACATATATATATATATATATATATATATATATATATATATATATATAGAGAGAGAGAGAGAGAGAGAGAGAGAGAGAGAGAGAGTTCTTTTGGCTGATGTTGCATTCTGGATTTCTTTTCACGTCAGTGGCTGTCTAGCAAGTAATCTTTCTGTCTTTGTGCAAGTAATTTGTCTAATCCCCAAATGAACTATTAATTTCATCTTTTTATATTCAGCCCACCATTCCATCCTACTGAGATGTTTTTGTTTCCCAAATCTGTCATTGAAACATATCTAGACTTTCTATTTTTGTTCTACCCATAAATTTGGTGATTATATCTTCTATCCTTCCTTCCAAATCACTGACAAAAATGCTGAACAGAACCTCTCTTCAGGTTGACATTAATCTATTAATCATTACTCTTTGGGGGTTCAGGCATGAAAAAAAACCCTCTCATTATGATATCATTTCATCTATATGTCTTTACCTCTTTCACAATGACATCATGAGAAGCTGTGTCACATGCTTTGTTTAGATCCAGGTATGCTGTATCTATGACAGTCCCCTTATCTAACACTTTTCCAACAGTGTCAAAAAAAAAAGGAAAAGGGTAAATCTGACTTCACTTGCTTTTTATGAACTCATTGCTTTATGGTGACATATTCTGAGTGCTCATAAGTTATCCCCCTTTTGGGATGGATGTTTGATGAACCTTGATCTATATAAGTGATTTATTTCTGAAAAGTTGCCCTTAAATTGCATTAAAATCATATTTAAAATGAATCAAGAGAGATCTATGATGATAATAGCTGGCATTTATGTAGTGCTTTAAAGTATGCAAATCCGTTTACATATATCATCTCATTTATCCTTACAACAAGCCAGGCCAGTTGTTGTTTGTTATCCCCATTTTACATATGAGGAAACCGAGGCAGACAGGTTAAATGATTTCATTAGGGGCATATGTCTAGAAGTGTCTAAAGTGGGATTTGAACTCAGGTCTTCCTGGCTTGAGGTCTAGCATTTTACTTACTCAATTTACCACCTTGCTGTGATCTCTATTTAAAGGAATGCTATAACTAGTCTTTATATAGTATAGCTTTCTGAAGCTCATTCCCTAATACATCTGGATTTTCATTTACTAGGATTGCTTAAAGAGAAACTAACATATACACACATATATGTATGTATACACATATAGGCAAAAATTTGATAAATTGCCATAAGCTTTATACTTTTTCTTTTTTTAACTATGTTAAAAAGCAACAAAAAAATAACATGTCTAAAGAGCTTCAAGATACTAGCTTCTGAATTGTCACCTTAACTCCTGTATGTGAGTTTTTCTCTTTTTCTTGGTTTTGATCTCTGCCTCTTTATTAGTGTTTATCAATAATGTTTACTTCCAAATGCCCTGACTGCAATTAACAGAGTCTGTATTTTTGTACAAGCAGAACAAAGATGCAAAGGACTCCTAAAATTAGATTCTTGGTACTAGAAAGTCAGTCAGCTCAGTTCATCTTTGGTCTGAGAACAAAATATATCTAATTCTCCAATCTTCCTTCAATGTTATTTGCCACTCTGAAAAATCTTACCTGAATGAAAAGAAAGACCAGTTTTGTTTTGCATAAGAGAACAGAGACAGTTCAAACTGAGCATGATAACCTGGGCAAGCCATACATTATTAGACCTCATCCTTTTCTCTTCACTCTCTTGATCCCTTAAAAAGCTGATATATGATTAATAAGGACATTGGGGATATGTCATTATGGAAGGGCAGAAAGGGGACAGCAATGTCTTGGTGCCAGTAGAGGGAAATATATACTGAATGATTGTATTTGCTAATAGTTTTTCATTATAATGACAATATCTTCTTTTCTTACTATCTCTATGACTCTTGGAAGCTCCCTTGGTCTTGTCCTAGGAGAAATAAAGGACTTCTTTCTGCTACTGCCCTTCATCTTCAAGCTAAGGGCTATCATCAATTTGTCATACGTTTCAATATTGCTTGGTATACCAATGAATTAAGGAGCACAGAAGCAAATTAGCAATCCACATCAGTGACAACAGAACAGATATTTCCATTAAAAAAAATTCCTTCTATAACAAATTAACTTGCCGACCTGGCTAGAAGGACACTCAAGGACCAACAAGGGTCATCGGCCCATCATTTGAGAGTCACTAACCTCGACTATTCAACCCTTCCAGTACTCACATCTTTTTAGCTCATCAAGGTTAAACAGTAATCAATTAGGGATGATTCAATTTCAAATCCTCTGCCCATATCTTCCTGTTCTCTAGGCTACTCTTAAGATCCGGACAGGTTTTAAATACCCATGAATTTTTGGAGAGGGAGGCGGGTGGTGGTGGTTAATGAATGGAGTTCCCAATGACAAACCCCAATCCTACAAACAATAATTTTCTGATAAAGGTAACTTTGGTTTGTAACACAAAAGCCAAATGTACCTTTTCAGGGATAGAGGCAACAAGTTTGCATCATTCCTTTATTCAACCTCAAAATATAAACTAGAATCAACAAAAAGTAAAGGTGTATGAGGAAACTTGCAGCTAATCAGCTCCTTCTTTGACAGGAGATGTTTCTGTGGATGTGGGAGAATTTTTACAGTAGAACTGAATAATTTAACCAATTTTATCTTTAAGTGAGGATATACTGACATAGTCACAGATTCAGCCTGGATATTTTCATTTCTACTACATGGGCCTGCAGTGAGAAGCTACCAGAAGGAACCTTTAGAGGAGGAAAGAGAATTCTGTTTCAAACAGGGAAACAGTACACTGTGGTCTATTTTTATTTTAAGGGAAAAGGCTCTTTGATAGTGGATGGAAAGTACAGCTCACATTTGATGGTGCATGTCATCTTGTGACATGCCCTTACCAACTTTATGTCATTCACGGCTGATCCACTGAGATGGCTAATTTGGGTGGGGGAAAATACAAAACGGAAATTCAGGCAATGCAGCCAAGCAAGTTAGATGTCACTTTTCCCTTCCTTCAGTGTCCTCTTCCAGTACATTCAATCCCTGATCTATATAGGTTCACTCATGTATAACTTGTCGCACGTCAAGACCCTTCTGGATCAACCTCCAACAGATGTCACTACAGCCGTGTTCGCAGGAGGAAAGCTTGAATGCTAGCAGAGGGAGACAGGCACTGGCTCTTTAATGAGGTGCCAGGGCATCTCAATTGAAATAGTATCACCTCTCCCAGGCTCCTAAATGACATGCTCTTGGCCTTTGAGTTCCTTTTCCCTACACACCCCAGGATTGTCACCATCCTCAATACCATGGGGGACGGTGCAGAAATATTCACTAAAATATGGAATTATTTTCTTACTTAAAGGTTCAGGTAAAGTATAGAATCAAAGGATATCCAGAATTGAAAGGGACCCCAGATGTCATCTAATCCAACCTGTATCCATAATAAGAATCTCCTTTATATTATCTGCAATAAGTGATCCTTGTTTGAAAGAATTCTAATGATGGGGAAAGCATTATCTGCCTTTGACAGCCCACTCTACTTTAGTATAGAAGTACTTGTTTGAAATGTATGTTTTATAGGTAATTGAAATCTGCTTCTCTATAACTTCTGCCCATTGTTCCTAGAGCCTTTGGGGTTAAGTAAAACAAAGCCAACCCTTCCTCAACAGGACAGCCTTGCAAGCATTGAAGACATTATCTGGATTTCCCTCTTCAATATTTCTCTCCTCTAGGCCAATCATTCCCATTTTTTTCAGGTGATTCTTATATGGTATGGTCTAAAGGCTTTCCATTCTGCTTACCTTCCTTGGGGCACACTCCAGCTTGTCAATATCTCTCCTAAAATGTGGCATCTAGAACTTAACCCAATACTCCAGATGAGCCCTGAGTCCTTCCTCCCAGTCAGTTATCTGCAGGCATTTCCTTTCTCCAGTGTGTGATATCCAAAGGACTGGGAGGAGTCAGGAAGTCATCCAAATCCATAAAGGGAAAGAGCCTTCCTTTGCCTTCCTACTGTTCCTGAACATCCTGACATTTCATTCATAAATAAAATTAGCCACTCTCCGAGGTTCTGGCACCCATTCCTTCTCTCTCATTCAGCTAATAGGGACTAGAATGTTCCTGTGCTTGAGAAACCAAACAGCGGTAAAAAGAAAGGTCGACTGTTTCCAATTTTAAAGGACATAGAGCTTTGCAGTCATTTTGAAAAAAAAATTATTCTCACATTATTTTCTTTCCTAAAACAAACAAATAAACAAACAAAGGAACTCTTTCTTTGGAAGCAGCTTTCTGGCTCTTTCCTCACCATCACAAATGCCCTGAGAAATGCCTTTTTCTTGAGGAAAGATCAACAAGTCAGTCTTGTCTCTCTGTGAGAGTTGTGCAGCTGCAATGCTTATTATCTCAAATAAGTCCAGATGACATTTGAGATGTCTGGACACTAACTGGCTTGCTAGCAGGGTACAGAATCTGACTTTTCTCTTCTCTCCTTTGTCTCTGTTTTCATATGCCTTAAGTCCTTACCCATAAAATATTTAGCAGAAGCATTCTTCAGAGACTGGTATTGACTATGCTGCAGAATTGGCAAAGGTTTGCTGTGTAACTGAGGTGGAGTTTCTCTACCAGAGAAATCAATGTGTCCTTGGATTGGGAGTTCCCCCATGCAGACTATGCAGTAAGAGCAGCAGTAGCCTTCAGACAGGCAGGCTGGGTTTGATCTTGCTGCAGAGAAACTCCATGGGATCAGGAAAAGGACTACCTCCTTCCCTTCTTCCCTCCCTCCTTCCCTCCCTTTCTACATCTCTCTCTCTCTCTCTCTCTCTCTCTCTCTCTCTCTCTCTCTCTCTGGACATCTTGGTTTGCTTTAGTTATTCTCCAGATGGTTTTGAAAGCACATATACAAATTCAGATTTAAAAAAGACACGCTGAAGATAGATGCGAGGGAATGTAACTAATGATGAATAAAAAAGAGTGCTGTGGTCCCTTAAGAACAATGTTAGAAAGACCAAAGACTAGCATAAACTAAATCTTGCCCTACATACTAAAATCAACAAAAAGGACTTTTAAAAGAATGTTGATGGTAAGAGGACTACTTTTGGGGGAATATGGGATAATGATAAAAGATGATATGGAGAAGGTGGAGTTAGTCAATTACTATTTTGCTTTTGTTTCTTTACCAAGAAAAAATATTTTGAGACTGGGAAAAAACCAGAACAAAATCCTTAATGGAGAATTGGAGTCCAAGATAAATGAAAAAAAGAGGGGAGTATCTTATTGCCCTCAATGAGTTCAAGTTACCGGATATGAATCAGCACAACATTCTTGTATACTGAAAGAACTGGCATATGTGATTACTGAGGCACTCTGCATTATCTTAAAAAAATCCTGGAGAAAAGAGGCATTATAAAACTGAAGACAAATAAATGTTCTGATTTTCTAAAAGGGAAAAAGCTGGATTTTAGTGCATAGTCCAGGGCTCTTGATGTGAATTCCTGCCAAAATTCTGGGACAGATTATTAAATGAATGGCTTGTGAACTCTTAGAAAGGGAAATGGTAATCAGCATGAGCCAGAATGGATTCATTAAGAACAAGTCATGCCAGGCTAGCCTTATTTCCTTTCTTGGTAGGGCTAATATTCTGATAAATGATAAATTCTGGGGGATGCCATGGAAACAATGTACCTACATTTCAGCTAATTGTCTGAAAAATCTTCTCATAGCATCCTTATAGACAGGATACAGGGAGATGTATAGATAGTTGAATCTGGAACTGGATGAATTCAAATCAAATTGGCAGGAAATGTGAACCTAAGAAGAATAACTCATACTGGATGACAGAATTAGGTCCCCCCAAATCTTGACAGACTGAAATGACCATATGAAACTAAGATAAAATTCTATCAGGATAAATCTACACTTAGGTTCAAAAAATCCACTGTACAAGTTCAGGATTGGGGAGATGTGGCTAAACAACAGTTCAGGTGAAAGGGACATGGATTTGTTAGTGGACTGAAAGGTCAACATGAGTCACCAGTGTTGACCTGGCAGCCAAAAAGTTTATGCAACCTTAGTGTCCATTGACAGGCTCCTGACATCTGAAAAAAAGGATGTGATAACATTGTACTCTGCTGCTGAGGTCATATTGGAGTTCTGCGTTCATTTTGGAATACAACAATTTAGGAAGGACGTTGACAATTATACACCATAGACTGAGCTTGAAGGGACCTTAGAGGTTAGCAAATTCAACTCTTTCCTTTTATATATGAGGAAATTGAGGCCAAGAAGGCCACAGGGCTCACCTAAGGTCATGCAGGTAATGAGTCACAGCCCTGGGATTTGAAACCAGGTCCTCTGGTTGCTAATTTGGTGCTTTCTACTGCACCATGCTGTCTCTCATTTTCTTTTAGTTGAAAGTATCATATATCACCTTCTCATTGTGAACTCCATGAGGGATTTTTAGTTTAGTTTACCCACCACGGTCCTTTACAAAGAGTAGCTTCCTACTAATTGTAAATGAGACAGTCTATAAAAACAGAAATAAAAAGCATTTAGCATAGTGCCTGGCACATGGTGGGCCATTACCTTCCTCTTCTCTTCTCCCATTAAATGTTGTTTGAATGTGGATTATCCAGGATTGAAAAGCAAACCAGCAGCCTAGAGAGGATCAAAACCTAAGGATTTCTCACTTTCATTTCTATAATCAGAAAGTGTATCCAGAGGAGGGTGGTCAGGATGATAAGAGAATGACAGATCAATGTATCAAAACTTTGGCGATGTTTGGCTTGAAAAAAGAGAAGACTTGGATGGAAAACACAGCTGGCTTTAAGCATCTGAAGCCTATCATATAGAAGAGGCATTGGTCTTGTTTTACTTGGCCTCAGCAGGTTCAACTAGGAGCACTTGGGTACTTAGGCACAAATGTACTTAAGTACTTAGGTACTTAAGGATATCTACATAAAGATATTTAGGTAATTAATTACATAGGTATTAAAGTATATAGCTACAAAGATACTTAAGCACTAAGGTGTAAAAGTACTTATAGGTAATCAGGTAATTAGGTACTCAGGTAGTTAGGTACTTGGGAATTTGGCACTTAGGTCTTTAGGTAATTAGGTAAATAGGTACTTGTTTACATAAGTAATTAGGTACATTGACACTTGGATAAATTAGGTAATTAAGTACTTAGGCATTTTTAGTTTCCTTAGGTACTTAGAAGCATTTAGGTAATTAGGTATTTAGGTACATAATACCAATTTAGGTACATCATTTGAGTTGTATTAAATAAATTTGAACCTGACCAAATCTGTTTATATTGGATTGAATTCATTTCAATAGGACTGAACTGGATAAAACTGGTCTGAATCACATAAAAATGGTTTGAATCGAATAACACTAGTTTGAACCTGATAGAACTGGATTGATTCAGATTGAAGGTATTTGGTTGAACTGAATTATTCAATAATAATAATTCAATAGGTACTTAAGTATGGAAGTACCTTGGTAATTAAGTCCTTAGATAATCAGGCATTAAATAATTATGTAATTATGTACTTATAGACTTAGATGGTTAAGTACTTAAGCACTTAGATATTTGGGGTCTTCCATAATCAGTTAATTAGGCACTTATATAATTTAATGTTTAGGTGCCTAAATATAGCCATTTAAATACTTAGTAAGGAAGTACTTAAGTAATTAGGGACTTGGGTAATCGATTAAGTACTTAGGCATTTAAATAATTAGGTAATTAAGTATTTAATCCCCTAGGTATTTAGGTTCTTAGATACTTGGGCATTTGGGTAATTAAATGCTTAAGCACTTAAATAATTTGGCAATTAGGTATTTAGAAACTCAGTACCTATTTAGGTACCTTTGAAGTACAATGAAATGATTTGAACCTTATTGAACCAATTTAAACCTGTCTGAACCAGTTTGAATTAGCATGAACTGGTTTGAACTCAGTTAAAATGGTTTAGTTTGAACTAGATTAAATATAGAAACTTTAGTATACAAGAACTTTAGTAATTAGGCACTTAGGTACATGGGTATTTTGGTACTTAGGTACTTGGGAATTTAGACACTTAAGTATTTAGGTCCTTAGTTGTTATTTGGCACTTAGGTAATTTGTTAATTTGGTACTCTGGTTTATTGGTAGTTAAGAAAATAGGTAAAAAAAAAAAAGAACATAGGTAACTAGGCACTTAAGCATCTGGGTACTTGGGTATTTAGTTACTTAGGCATATAAGTAATTAGGTACTTGAGTATATAGATTCTTATGAACATAGGTGTGTAGGTACTTAGATACTTAAGTACTTAGTGACTTAGGAACAGGCACTAAGGTATCTAGGTAATTAGGTACTTAGCTACTTGGTTACTTAGGTATTAAGGTACATAGGTATATAAGTACTTAGATAATCAGTTAATTGGTACTTAGTTATATAGATACTTAGGTACAGAGATACTTTCACACTTAGGTAGTTAGGAATTTAGGTAACATGCTGTATTCTAGCCAAACTGACATTTTTATTTGATTTGGTCCCCAGTAAAAGATACAATTAGGATTAATGCTATTCCACTGAATTAATGGGATTTTTCTTCAAATGAAAATAATTAAGTTTCTCCACCATTTTAATTCTTGCATTTGACAGCAAATATCTCTCCAAATGCATGATTCTATAGTAAATCAGTGTGCATTCTAGGCAAGTCCTCTCTTACTCTCTGCTCCTTCATCTCTCATGCATAAAGAGGTGGCCCTTCTCGATGAGGCAAATTCCTCTGTTAGCTCTTGATTCCATTCCATCCCATCTTCTATCATCCCTACTTTCTCATGGTTCTTTAGTTGCCCCCTGAATTAGGAAAACTTCCTAATAATTTCAGCTGTCCCAAAGTGAAATGGGCCACCTGGGGTAGTTCTGGTTTCTCCCACCCTGGGGAGAAGCTTGTAGCAAAAAAAAAATCTATGTATACTTTTCAGTGAAGTTGCAAAGGGGATTCCTGCTGATATGAATTAGATGAGGTGACTCTTAGGGACCCTTGTAACCCTGACTCAAAAGTGGAGCTATACTGTCCAAGGAAACAGCAGAACTGAGATTGGCCCTTTCTCCTATAACGAACCTGCTTCCCTGTCTCAGACGTATGCTTTTACTAGCTTCTCCTAGATCGGATTTACCTTCTCTGACTTTTCTCGATAATTCTCATATTCCTGATTCCAAACAACATCTGATTTCTCCCTCCCTCTCCTCACCTTCCTTCACCTTCTGCTTTCCCCACTCCCCTACATGAAATACATTCCATAACAATCCTTTTACTTCTGCCTGACTTTGGTTACTTCAGAGCACCTGTTTGATTTGAACCATTTCTTTTTAGTCCTGCCTTATCAATATGGCTTTGAATTTTTGGTTCTTTAAAATTAAAAAATCCAAATCCAATCATTTTTCTTCTCCTTCCTAGTCAATGACATCTGTGTTGCTTTGTTCGAGCCTCAGTATTCTTCACCCTTGTGCCAGCAACAGCTTCAACCAAACTGTTGCAAAACGGTCTCCTTTTAATGTATTTTTATGAAGTGCAGTCCAATTATCTTTATCTTCCTAAGGGATCCATCCAATTAAGCAGAGTCATAATGAGTCAATGGACAGAGAGCTTTGTAGCCATATTTACATCCAGATTAATGGGATCCAGGTAAGATAACTTCAAAATCATCATCATTCTAATACCTTTGCTTTGCCTTTTTCTGCCTTCAATGTCAGGCACATTTATGGAGACAGACCTTGCTATAGGCAAGTCTCTGTTTGGGGCTTAGAACACTCATCTTGTAGGAAAGCCCCCAAGTGGCCTCAATAACCAGCTCTCAACCAGGCTAATTTCTTTGAAAATAAGGGTTGTTCTGAGGATCAAATAAGATAATATAGGCAAAATGCTTTGTAAATAGTAAAGCACTATATAAATGTCAACAATTATTAGTATTTTTATTATTATTATATTGCACTGGTACCCATAAAATATTAAAAAAATGCCCCAGACAAGGAAGGTTTCCAGTATATGGAGTAGATCTTCTATGGAGCATATATGGGAGATATGGATTAGAATGGCACACAGTATTATAAATAACATAGACAAATGGGGCTTTACCCTAGGGCACTGACATTTGTGTGTGTGTGTGTGTGTGTGTGTGTGTGTGTGTGCAGGGTTGGGCTTCCACTTTGCTTTGAAGTCTTTCACTGGCCCCATGCTATCAGTAATGATTTGGCCTTCCCAGGACTGGGCCACCACCTCAGAGAAAGTCTTGTTTCTCTCTTTCTGAGTCCATTTTTCCACACTACCACAGCAATGAGGCCACACATAACTGGAGTGGACTAATCATGTCATGCCTTTAGGCCCAGAGAACTGAACTATATGCATCTCAGGATCAGTTCTAAGTGTTAGGAAGGCTTTCTTACTATACAGGGGTGGGGAACCTATGACCTCAAGGCTACATGTGGCCCCTTCGGCCCTCAAGTGTGGCCCTTTGACTGAATCCAAACTTCATACTTGAGGACCTGGGGGTCACATGTGGCCTCAAGGCTGCAGGTTCCCCATCCCTAATAGAAGAACCTTGAAGTTCTCTAACTAGTCTGTCTTACATTATTTCATATGGGTACATCTTTTGCCCCCAGCCTGAGATATAGCTGCAGTGCCTCTGAAAGTGATAGATTCATAGGACCACTGACTGCCATGCTAAAATGATTCCTCAGGAATGTTTTAGGTATGTTACCTTCGATGAGTAATTTAACCTCTCTCAGACTGTTTCCTCATCTGTGAAATGGGAATAATAGCAACATCTACCTCATAGGGCTGCTGTGAAGATCAAAACACTTTGTAGGCCTTAAAGCACTAGATAAACACTAGCCAATTAGTAATAATAATAATAATAGAACAACCCCTCTTCCATGCTTCCTTATTCCTATTAAGCATAACCACCATCCTTTCAAGTAAGTAAAGTCACAGCCTCCAAGTCATCCTTAACTTTTCTCCTTCCATTGACCTTTATATCAACAGTTGCAAAATCTTGTCAAGTCTGCCTAAACAATGTGTCTCATATCTGCCCTCCCCTCTCCACATGTGGTCTTAGTTCAACCTTGCATGTTTCACACCTGAACTATTACAAGAGCCTCCTAATTAGCCCCTCAGCTTCCAGCCTCTCCCCATTCAAATTCATCCTCTATACAGACACCAAAACCATCATCTACAAAGAGAGGTGTGACCATAGTATTCTTCTACTCAAGAACCATCAATGGCTCCATATTACCTGGATAGAACAGAGACTCCTTTGCTTGGCATTTGAAGTCTTTCAAAATTTTACTTCAGACAATATTTACAGGCTCATTTCATATCATATCCCTTTATATAATCTCCATTTCAAACAAACTAGTCTATTTGTTATCTCCTGAACCCAGAATTTAATTTGTTTCCATATTTTTGTAAAAGGGGATAAAATGATAGGGACCCACTTTTGAAATAAGGGGTGATTTAACAGGGGCACTTGCCTTGAATGCATACCTTTCCCACTTCTTCCTTTTATATTTAGTGATGGGGAACTCACTATACCCCTTCCTTCTATAAGGTGGTTGATTCTACTGTTGGATGATTCTAATTGTTAGGAAGTCGTTCTTTCCACTGAGGTGAAACCAAGCTCTCTGAAACTTCCACTCAAATGGTTAGTGGTCTTTTCCTCCAAGGCCAAGTAAAACAAATCTGATCCCCCTTCCATGTGACAATCCTTTAAATATTTGAAGACAGCTAGGCTGATTCTAACATTTCTTTCTCATGCCACCTTTGGACAGTATCTCAATTTTACCTTGCCTTTTCTTACCTGGGGTAAGCCTCTGTGTCACTTCTTGGCCATTTTCAAACCATGCTGCCTGATCTCCAATTATCCTTCTCAAACCCTCCTCCCATAACTGAACTCTACCTCTGGGACCCTAGGCCCTGATAGGTGAATTCTGGTTTTTTTTTTGGAGGGGGGAAGGCAAGACAATTGGGGTTACATGACTTCCCCAAGGTCACACAGCTAGTTAAGTGTCAAGTATCTGAGGCCAAATTTGAACCCAGATCCTCCTGACTCCAGGGCTGGTGCTTTATTTACTGTACCACCTAGCTGCCCTGATAGGTGAATTCTTGCCTCATCTTGCCCAGAACAAGGTTGTCACATCTTTTCCCAATCATTTCTAAAACATGTCACTGAACATAAACCCTCTCTATCCATTTTTACTTCTCTTTTTATAACTTGTCTTTCCTCCATTGGCATGTAAGCTCCTTTAGGTCAGGGCTTGTTTTGCTTGCTTATTTTTGTAACCCACCTATGCTTGGCATAGGTATCTGGCACATAGTAAACTGCTCATTGGCCCTTTAGTATCTGCTGCTTATTGTCCTCATTGGGACCTCTATTTCCTCTACTCTTCAATTTTCCCCAGGCCAATTTTCCTCTTTGCATTGGATACACTGTCCTCCATTTTCTAAATTCATTCCTTGGTGAACCAACTGAACTCTACACATCCTTTACTTTTCAAACCCTTGCCATATTGTTTTACCATTGATCATGCTCTCTCAGAGCCCAACTTTGGATAATTGCCATCATACGCCTCTTTATGTCTATTCACCTGTTCCTGAATAGAGCTAGATTAAATTATAAAACTCTGCCATTTGGGACCACTAAAATTTTATGTTATCTATTCTTAACTGGATTCTCACTGCAGCAAGGTAATCATACTAATCCACCCAATTGATTTACTGTCCTACTTTCCACAGATACTGTTATAAATCTTCTCACTACCTTCCCCTACCTTTGAGTGGAGGATTTCACTTATATATTTTTTTCTTTTTGGAGGGGGGAAGGCAGGGAAATAGGGGTTAAGTGATTTGCCCAAGGTCACATGGCTAGTAAGTGTTAACTGTCTGAGGATGGATTTGAACTCAGGTCCTCCTGACTCCAGGGCTGGTGGAGTCAGCTGCACCAGATAGCTGCCCCTCACTTCATATTTCATTGGAAAAAATTGAAGTCTTCACTTTCCACCTCTTAGATTTCTTCCCTCACTGTCTTATCCTACTCCATACTCAGAAGAACAGGTGGACTTTTTTGTTGGCAAGGTCACCCATTCTACTGGCACTCTTGGTCCATCCCCTCTCATGTTTTATAGAAGATTTTCTCCACTATCAGCCTCACCCTCTTTTCTTCAGTCTCTCTCAATCTGATGGGACTTAAAAAATCCACATCTTCTGAATTTTTTTTAACCCCTACTTGATCCTACCTTCCCCATTAGCTAGTATTCTGTAGTTTTCTTCTCCTTTACAACTAAAATCATTCATAAAATAATCTAAACTTCGTGTCTGTATTTCATCTCTTCTTGCTATTTCCTAAACTCTCTGAAACCTGACTTCTGACTTCATCACTACTATCTCCAAAGTTAGCAGAGATTTCTTAATTGCCAAATCTGAATATGTTTTCAGTCCTCATCCCTTTTGACCTCTCTGCAGTATTTGAGATGGGTGATCACTTTCTCCTTTTGGATACTCTCTCTTCTTTGAGTTTTTGTGACTTCTGGGTTTCCTCCTCTGTCTTACTGTTCCTTTTCATTCTATTTTTCAGATTCTAATGTTCCCATAGGATCTATCCTTGGCCCTCTTCTCTTTTCATTCTTTATCATCTCTCTTAGGAATCCTGTCAACTTCTATGCATTCAATTGTCATTAGTATACAGATGACATATCCCATCCCTCTTCCCTCCACCCCACCGCCCCCCATGGTGGCATGCAATCAAGTATAGGATCTGCAAATACTTTCACATTAGACATTAGTCAGGTTGTAAAGAAGGATTGTAACCAATGGAATGAACAATGGGAAAAAGGAGACAAAACAAAACAAGAAAAGGAAAGAGAGCAGGTAGTTTGCTTAAGTCTGCATTCAAACTGTTCTTTCCAGTTCTTTCTAGTTCTTTCTCTGAATGTAGACATCTCCTTCCATCATGAGTCTTCTGGAGTTGTCTTAGAATCTTGCATTGCCGAGAAGAGCCCAGTCTATAAAAGTTGGTCATGACACATACGTTGTGTCTGTGATTGTGCACAAATTTCTCCTGGTTCTGCTCTTGTCACTCAGCATCGGTTTGTATAAGTCTCTCCAAGTAAATATGACTTGTTTCTTATAGCACCATAGTATTCCATTACATTCATACACCACAACTTGTTTAGCCATTCCCAATTGATGGACATCCTCTTAATTTCCAATTCTTTTCCACCACAAAAAGAGCTGCAATAAAAATTTTTGTGCATATGGGTCTTCTTCCTGCTTCTATGATCTCTTTGGGATACAACCCTAGAAGTGGTATTACTGGGTCAAAGGGTATGCAATTATTTATAGCTCTTTGGGTATAGTTCCAGATTGTGCTCCATAATGGTTAAATCCATTCACAACTCCAACAACAATGCATTAGTGTTCCAATTTTTCCATATCCTTTCCAGCATATGTCATTTTCCTGTTTTGTCATCTTAGCTAATCTGATCAATGAGATGTGTACCTCAGAGTTGTTTGATTTGCATTTCTCTAATCAATAGTGATTTAGAGCATTTTTTCATTTGCTTATACATATCTTTAATTTCTACCTCTGAAAATTGCCTGTTCATATCCTTTGACCATTTATCAATCGGGGAATGACTTGTATTTTTAGAGATTTGACTCAATTCTCTGCATATTTTAGAAATGGGGGGGGGTGTAATGTAATATCAAGCAAAGGCAACTTCCCAGGTTCAAAATACCAGCATAGGTGCTCTCTATTTTATTCAGTGACAAACCAAGAACAGAGAAGATCAAAACATGACATCATTCAAAATACAGCATTTACTAAGTGTGATTAAATAATCTCCAAGTACTACCCCACCCCAGGACCTTCCAATCATTCAATCAATTACAAAGTCCCTGTTCTAAATACTACTCCACCCCTATACCTTCATTTAGTCCACCACAAAGTCCCTCTTCTCAAATGGAGATTAGTTTCCAAACATAAGTAAAGTACCTTCATTTGTTCAATCACAGAGCACAGAAAGGTCAAAAGTTCCCCAGCCCTGGATCTCAATTGAATCTACCCCAGAGTTACATCAAGTTTAAACACAGCACTTAATACCCAAATGGAGGTCTTTTCTTCATCTTGACACGAGGCAAGTTCTCAGCAATCTTAGTTCCTGGGGAGACAAGGCTTAGCAAGGCCATAAGATACATTGCCAGTCCCTTCATGAATTTATCCTCTGTCTGTAGAACAGTCCTAGAACCCCTGAACACATTAGCAAAGCCCTCTCCCAGGATTTCTGTAAACATACAACAAGAAAATCCTTCTTCAGGGCTTCTGAACCAACAGAAAGGCTCCCAGACCCCTGCAACAACAGCACTGTCCCTCACCAGTGGACAGTATTCACTCTGTCTGCAGGACAGTCTCCAGACCCCTGCAACAACAGTACTGTCCCTCACCAGTGGACAGTATTCACTCTCTGTCTGCAGGACAGTCGCAGGCCTTCTTAGCGAACAGCCAGGTTCCAGGACTTCTTCAACAAAAGGACTGTCTTTCACCAGTGAACAAATCTGGCAAAACAACATCAAAACAGACAGACAAAGTACCAGCAAAACAGCCATGTCTCCTCAGTCCTTGGCAGCTCAGGGGGCAGGTCTCAAAAGTTCAGGGCAATTCAAAGCGGCCACCAGCAATTCTCTTAGTCTCTCTCTCTCTCTCTCCACGAGGTGCTGCTTCCAAAAAGATCTTCCGCCTCTCTCTAGTGTCTCTCCAAATCTACATCACCAGCTCCTCCCAGTTCAGGACTTTCTTTTCACATCAACAAGCCCATCCCACAGGTGGGATTAACAAACTCTGGGTTTTAACACAATCAATTTGAAAACCAAGCCAATACAGGGGAATCTTTAATTGCCATTACTATCACAGGGGGGTTGAATCAAGATGGCAGAGTAGAAGCAGGACCTCCCTGCTGCTCCAGCTTCCACCTTCCCCAATCCAAAAGGGGACTCTAAACAAACTTTGGAGCTGCAGAACCCACAAAATGACACAGAGAAGCTAACCTCCTGCTGAGGACAACCCGGCAGGCCGGCAGGAATTGGCCAGTGCTCTGGGAGCTCAGCCCAGCCCCACGCCTGACCAGCCACCACCTGGAGGGACTCCAGATCAGCAGCAGCTGTGGCCATTTCCAGACTTATCAACACATAGATGTGAAGGACAAAGTGAGAGGTCAGTTCAGTCTGGACTTTGGGACCCAGTAAGTGGGAGCGCTTGGCTTCTTGCCCCGCCTGCTGAGATGCCGGCACAGCCAGCCAGCACCACGTGGTGGCTTTAGCTCCTGGCCTGCAGAATGTAGGGGGACCAAGCACCAGTCCGAGGGGTAATCGCTCTTGCTTTAACCTTCTTGGATCTGGATTGCAGTCTAGGGTGGAGGTCCTGGGGTGTATGTCCAGCTTGCCAGAGCGTGTGGAGACCTCAGAGAGGGCACCCATCTAATAGCTCTGGCAGCTGAGAAAACCCCAGCGATTGGGACGAAAGCTCCCCTGTCTGGTGGCAGAGTCCTACTGTGGCAAAAACCCCAGGGGTCAAGTGACTGAGGAGCGACGTGACCAGGCAAAGGAAACAAAGCAGACAGAAGATTCCAATATTAGACTCCTATTTTGGGGACAATAAAGAGCAAAGCATGGAACAGGAGGAAGACAGTGAAGTCAGAACTCCTGGACCAAAAGCTTCAAAGGAAAATATGAGCTGGTCATAGGCCATAGAGGACCTTAAGAAGCAGATAAGAGAAGTGGAGGAAAAATTGGGAACAGAAATGAGAACAATTTAAGAAAATTACAAAATAAGAGTCATCAGGCTGACTGAGGAAAATAACACCTTAAAAAATAGACTAACTCAAATGGCAAAAGAGGCTCAAAAAGGCAATGAGGAGAAGAATGCCTTAAAAAGCCAAATTTGCCAGAAGGAAAAAGAATTTCAAAAGCTCAATGAGGAGAATCATTCCTTCAGAATTAGATTGGAGCAAATGGAAGCTAATGACTTTATGAGAAATCAAGATGCTGTTAAACAGATCCAAACAAATGAAAGAATAGAAGGCAAGGTGAAATATCTCATGGGTAAAACCACTGACCTGGAAAATAGATCCAGGAGAGATAATTTAAAAATTATTGGACTACCTGAAAGCCATGATCAAAGTAAGAGCCTAGAAATCATCCTCCAGGAAGTTCTCAAAGAAAACTGTCCTGATGTTTTAGAATCAGAGGGCAAAATAGAGGTTGAAAGTATCCACCAATCACCTCCTGAAAAAGATCCCCAAAAGAAAACTCCTAGGAATATTATAGCCAGGTTCCGGAATTCCCAGATTAAGGAGAGAATATTACAAGCAGCCAGGAAGAAACAATTTGAATATTGTGGAAACACAATCAGGATAACCCAGGATCTGGCAGCTTCTACACTGAAGGATCAAAGTGCTTGGAATAGGATATTCCGGAGGTCAAAGGAGCTGGGATTAAAACCAAGAGTCACCTACCCAGCAAAACTGAGTATCATGTTTCAGGGGAAAATATGGTCATTCAGTGGAACAGAGGACTTTCAAGCATTCTTGCTGATCAGATACAAGAAGCAAGAGAAGCATGAGAAGGTAAACAGGGAAAAGAAATCATAAGGAACTTATCAAAGTTGAACTATTAACATTCCTACATGGAAAAACAATAATTGTAACTTATGAAACTTTTCTCAGTAGTTGAAGGGAATAGAAATATATATATATATGAGGGTATATGGCATATGAATACACATGTGAATGTGTGTATGTATGTTTACAGGTATACATGGATAGAGGGCACAGGACCAATTTAACAGGAAGGGATGATACTTAAAAGGTGAAATTAAGAGGTGAGAGAGGAATATAATGAGAGGAGATGGGGAGAGACAGAATGGGTAAACTATCTCATATAGAAGAGGCAAGGGAAAATGGTTACAATGGAGGGAAAGAATAGGAAGGCAAAAGGAAATGGGACAAGCTTATTCCCATTGAATTTGGCTTGAGGAGGGAATGAAATACACACTAAATAGGGTATCTCACCCTCCAGGAGAGTGGGGGGAAGGGGATGAGAGGGGGGATGATGGAAGGGAGGGCAGGCTGGGGGGGAGGGAAGTTGGAAGCACCCACTTTTGAAAAGGGATGGGATCAAAGTAGAGAATAGAACAAATGGGAGGAAATATAGTCAGTCTTTTACAATATATCTACTATGTTATTGTTTTGCAATAGCCACACATGTACAACCTATACTGAACTGCTTATCTTCCCAGTAAGGGTGGGTGATAATGGAGGAAGGGAATGAATCTGGAATTCAAAGTTTTAAAATCAAATATTTAAATATATATACATATATTCTATTATTAATACTATTTTACATGTAATTGGGCAATAAGATATACAAGCACTGGGGCATAGAGATCCACGGGAAACATTGAAAGGGGTGTGGGAGAAAATATGAGAGAGAACAGATTGGAGGAGGGGATATCCTGTGGGACTGCTATTTTGGGGCGGTGGGTAGGGGAAAAAATGGGGAGAGAATTTATAACTCAAAATCTGGTGGAAATGAATGATGTAAATCAGAAGTTAATAAATCATTTGAAAAAAAAAAGGAAATGAGGCCTTTATCAGAGACACTGGTTGTAAAAATTCTTTCCCAATTTCCCACTTCCCTCTTAATTCTGGTTACCTCAAGTCTTTCAAAATGATACAAAGCATATGTCTGACCTTGTCACCTCTCTTTCCAATCAGTAAACTCCAGTGGCTCCCTACTACCCTCCAGGAACAAATATAAAATCCTCTGCTTGGTATTTAAATCTCTTCAGAACTTGGCCCCTTTCTACCTTCCTAGGTTAAAAAGTTGTGATCTGATTACACTGAGCTGCTTGCTATTTCTTATGCAAACACTCCATCCCCCTGTTCCTTCATTCTCTCACTCACTGTCTCCCAAAGTTAGAATGCTTTCTCACTTCACATCTACCTCTTAGCTAGCTTCCTTTAAGACTCAGCTCAAACAACATCTTCTGCAGGAGAACTTTCCTGTTCTCCTAGTCACTACTACTTTTCGTTTTGAGATTTTTTTTGCTGTTGTTCAGTCATTTCAGTTCAGTTTGACCCTTCACAATCCCCATTTAGGGTTTTCTTGGCAAAGATATTGGAGTGGTTTGCCATTTCCTTTTCCAGCTAATTTTATAGGAATCAGAGGAAGCTGAGGCAAACAGGGTTAAGTGGCTTTCCCAGAGTCACACTGCTTAGTAAGTGTCTGAGGCCGGATTTGAATTCAGGTCCTCCTGACTCCAGGGTTAGTGCTCTATCCACCACACCATCTAGCTGCCCCTCTGAGATTATTTTTCATTTATTCTGCATATGTCTTTAATGTGTCTGTTTATTTACATTGTTCTCCTCCATTACAATATGAGCTTCTCGAGGACAGGGACGATATTGTTATCTTTCCCCTGCATTTACCACAATGCCTGACACACAGTACTCATTTAATAAATGCTTGTTTGACTTGACTTATTGTCAGTTTCCTGGTCAGAAGTCCTATTAAGTTTAGTGTTTAACCAGTGGTTACCATTCCACTGCTTCCAAAGTAAAATTTACCTACTTATGTCTCTCACATCCTATTTCATTGCCAATACCCCCTCTCTAAAATGCTTTTGCTATAGCTATTACTCCCTCCCCCCAAATCAGAGGCTCTTAACCTGGGGTTCAGGAACTTTTTTTAAAATTTTGATAGTTATTTCAATACAATTGGTTTCATTTATAATCTTAGATATTTTATTTTTTGCATTTTGAAACATTATTCTGAGAAGAGATCCATAGATTTTACTAGATTCCCAAAGGGATCCATGGCACAAACAAAATTAAGAACTCCTGCTCTAAAAACTCTTTTGTTATAGAAGAAAGTGTTCTGATAAATTCATTTGTTGTGGGTATGCCACTATAAAAAAAAGGTATTTGCTGATTTGAAAAGAGCATGGAGCAGGGATTATTTAACCCTGGGAAATGTATAATAATAATAATGGAAATTGAGGGGCCGGGGAAACTGAGCAAGGGAGAGATTTTTAGGTAGGAGATGCTTCCTAGAGCCTCTCAGTTCACAGAATGAAATTAATGTACTTTGTACATTTTAAGGCTATTTTTTTCTGAGGGGGGGGGAATTAAATGCTTTGCTCTTCTTCAAGATATCCTCAAAGCTGGGAGTAGGTCATCTAGGGCCAGGTTCAAAGCTTGATCGTGTTAAAGGAATGTAGAATGAGGTCAACATTTAGCCATTAAGTTATTAGCATTAATTCATCAAACATTTATTAAACATCTACAATGTACAAAGCACTTTGTAGATAGAAAAGGATAGAATCTCTGTCCTTCAAAAACTCACATTTTTCCTAGGGGAGATAGGATGGATGTTTTTTAACTAGGAGAGAGCATAGGGAAAGGCTTCAGGGAGAAAGAGAGTACCAAAACTTAGCATGAAAGGAAGGAAAGGATTCTGAAAGGCAGATAGGAGGAGGGAGCATATTTCTAAACAAAGGGGATGGCCTGTGTGAATTTGTGAAGACAGGAGATATGATACTGTCTTTCAGGAACAAATAGTAGTCTAATCTGTTTGGAACATAGGGTACATGAAGGAGAACAATGTGAAACAAAGCTGGAATGCTAGCTTGGAGACAGACTGTGGAAGTCTTCATATGCTAGACTCAGGAAATTATCTCTTCAAGGCAAAGGAGTGACACTGTCAGACTCACGTCTTTATTTTGATAACTGGTGAAGGATGGATTAGAGATGGTGGAACCCACAGGCAAGGAGACCAATTGAGAAACTATTAAAATAGTCCAGATGAGTGGTGAGGAAGGCCTGAAGAGGACTGGTGGCAGTGAGAGTGGAGAAAGGAATGGTACTGGTAAATGTTTAACAACTAGCTCTCAAAAAAAAAGTACGCATGACATGCTTTTAAGTTTAATTTTCATTATTAATAACTTCCTATCACTTTCTAAAGTCTAACCAATCAACATAATATTGCAAAGGTGAAAATCTTCTTAGGCAGCTAGGTGATGCAGTGGATAGAGTGTGGGGTCTGGAGTCAGGAAGATTCATCTTCTTGAATTCAAATCCAGCCTCAGACACTTACTAGTTGCGTGACCCTGGGCAAGTCACTTAACCCTGTTTGCCTCAGTTCCTCATCTGTAAAATGAACTGGAGAAGAAAATGGCAAACTACTCTGCAATTTTTGCCAAGTAAATACTAAATGGGGTCACAAAGAGTTGGACACAACTAAAACAACTGAACAACAGTAACAAATATCATACTGAAAATGTAACAAACAGTAACAAATATCATACTGAAAATGTAACAATCAGCTTTTACAAGCCAGTAGGGGTAGGCTCTATCACTCGAGATATTGTGAACACACAATCAAAAGGTATGTGATAGTGAAGAATCATCTGACTACTCTGAGGCCTCAAGTTTTGATACCTTAGAGAATAATGGTCCTTTCAACAGAAATAGTGAATTTCGGAGGAAATTTGGGTTTAGAACTGAAGCTAATGAATTCTTTTAACTCATTGAATGTGAATACTCGGTAATTTAGATTGAGACATCCAAATGGAACTGGAGATGTGAGATTAGAGTTCAGGAGAGAGATTAAGACTCAATATATAAATTCAGGAGTTATTTGCATGACAGTTGAACACTTAAGGGTAGGTGGTTGCGATCACCAAGGAAAAGAATATAGAGGAAGTATATAGAGGAAGAGTATGGAATACAGAGGAAGAAGAGGGCCCAGGTCAGTGCCTTGGGAGATACCTATGCTTAGAAGATAGGAAGAAAATGATGAATCATTGAAGAAAACCAGAGTGGTAAGTTAGGTAGAAGGAGACCCAGGAGAGAGCAAAAAGGGAGATGAGAATATTTAAGAAGTAAGGATGGTGTTAATTGTTGAAAGTGTAGAGAGGTCAACGAGAATGAGAAATGAGAAAAGGTTTTTTAATTGCACAATAAGAAAGCATGAGTGATTTTTGTAAGAGCAGATTCAGTAGAGGAGTGGCACAATAAACTGAATTATAAAGAATTGAGGAAGAATTTGGTGGTGAGTATATGGAGTTTCTAGGAGTTAAATGGCAAAAGTTGGAAGAACTGAGAATATTTAGCCTAGAAAAGAGAAGACATTTGGGACACAATGTAGCTGAGCATTTGAAAGGCCATGAAGTGGAGATTTATTCTGTTTGGCCCCAGAGGGCCAAACTAGGAGAAATAGTTGAAAATTGCAAAAAAAACAAATTTAGGTTTGACAACAGGGGAAAACTTTTTAATAATTAGAACTGTCCAAAAATAGAATGGCTTCCCTCCTGGCAGTGTATTCCTGCTCAGTGGAGGTCTTCAAGCAAAGATTGGATGACCATTTGTCAGATAAACTGTAGTGGGGATTCTTTTTTTGGCTTTGGGTTGGAGTAGATGGCCACTAAGGTCTCTTTCTACTCTGAAATTCTGTGATTCTGTGAAAAGGAAAAGAAATATAGGCTGATACTTTAAGTGAATGGCAGTGTCAAGGGAAGCTTTTTAAGGATAAGAGAGATGAATATATTTTTAGGCAATAGGAAAGAAGACTCTAGATAGGGGAAGAATGAAGATAAAAGAGAGAGACAATGATTGATGGGAAAAGTTTCTGAAAGACAGGGGAGGAATGGAATCAAAGTAACAACTAAAGGGATTAGCTTTTGCAAAGAGAAGGGCCACCTACTCCTCAGGGACTGGAACAAAGCTGGAGGGAAAGGATGTAGAGAATTTGAGATATGGAGGAGGTGGATAGAAGGAGCCTAGGATGGATGTCCTTGATCTCAGTAAAGTAGGAAGTCAGGTCATTGGTTATGAAGTGAGTAGGGCCGGATCTGAGAGCTTGAGGAGACAGGAGGAGATTTGGAAGAGATTGTGGGAAAAGAGACTGAGGGTCAATCAGAAATGAATGGTAGCATTTTGGTGCATCCATAATAGACAAGTCCAATTTAGATAACACTTTGTTAGATTACAATTGGAGTGGACCCAATTGACATGATTTTGTGACTTCTTCCAGCAACGTTCAGTGGTTTAGGAGTAGGAATAGAGATGGAAGATGGGTAGTGATCCAGGGTTGAGGATGTGTAAGACAGGAACTTTGCAAAAACAAGGTGGCAAGATTCTTATTCGGGGATTGCAAACTTATTTGTGAGGTAAATGAATAATATAGCAAATTCCAAGGTCAAATAGAAACATACTTTGGGGGCGGCCAGTTAGCACAGTGAGTAAGAGCACTGGCCCCAGAGTTGGGATGACCTGGGATTGAATCCGGGCTCAGATACTTACCACCACACCCAGAAATAACTGGCCGTGTAACCTTGAGCAAGTTACTTAACCCCAATTGCTTAAAAACAAAAGAAATATACTTTGGCTTCTTCTCTTATATCTTTCAGTGAGATGAAACAAAAGTTGACCACACTGTGATGTTTGGAAATGCTGGGAAAAGTAGCAGATAAGTGATCGGATGTTTTTTAACTTAATAATTTGGAATTTATTTCCTTAAAATGAATGAAATTATGGAAACTAACTGATTTGACTACAGGTAGAAGGTTTTAGGAACTTGTGGTCAAATAATTCAGCTGTATTCTTTAGCACTGAACAATCCCAGGAGCAGAACCTCACCAGATTTGAGTACCAGTGAACATGGAAGGCAGCACTTCATTGTTCTATTAGACTCATCATGAGAAAACAACATCTTAAAAAACCAGATGTCATTGCCCATCCACTGTGGAGCTCTCAATTTATTGTTTTGCTCTCCCTCTCATTCCCATTACACCCCTAGAGGATCATTCTCTAGTGGCATCTGCAGATGTACTAAACCCAAAGAAAACTCAGGGGGTAAAAGCAAGAGTTTGCCATTGGGAAACAGCTGTTTCAGCATCAGCAAATAAACAGCCAGCTAGTCAAAAACCACAGTGTTTGTTCTGATATGTAACCAGCATTTCCACAAGGTTCTGAGTGTCAAATTATTTATCTAGGGTAAATTATTTTTACAATCACTGTTGGGCCTCTTTGGTTACAGAGCAAACATGCCTGTCAGACTGTGCGCTGGGGAGTGAAGCTGGTGGAGGGGTACCATGATAAGGTCTCTCTGGGAGATCCTGGGTGAACTCAGCTCCTGCTGTGGACAGTGACAGAGGGATTGCCTACATGGTGTCAGTCTAGAAAAGTGCAAGATAAACACAACCTCTGTGACTCTAAAGTTTGAGACACTGTTCGATTTGCTCATGATGGAACTAAGTGGCAATGTGCCCAGATAGCCATTTATGCTATATGGGAAAATGCCTTCCCAGGGGATGATGGGGGAAAAATCATTATTTATCCTGCTTTTCTTTTAATGGTTTAGAACACATGGTGGAAAAAATCTGGCATGTACCAAGTGCATCCTCTTGGCTGGATCTGGTTGATGAACACTGCTGGGAATTCAGGGGGACACAATGGGACAAGTTTTTGTGTGTTTCTTTTTAAATTCTGTTTGAGGGGGGAAGGCAAGGCAATTGATGTTAAGTGACTTGCCAGAGGTCACACAGCTAGTAGATGTGTCAAGTGTCTGAGACTGGATTTGAACTCAGCTCCTCCTGATTCCAGGATTGGTGCTCTATTCACTGTGCCACCTAACTGCCCCCCCCCCTTTTAAACAAATATGACTCCCATTACCCCCATCTCAGGTGTTCAAAGTACTCAGAGCCCTCAGGGCCAAGGCTTGCTGGCTAGGGTTGGTTCTCTAACTTGTACAATCCTTACCCTTAGGCACCTCTCAGGGTACAGATACTTCTCAAACCTGTTTGGCACTTCTCTGCCCACATACATAGTCTTTGCTGGAAATCAGTGGATGTTCATGATCAGCTGGGTGTAACAGAAAATGTGATGGCCTAAAAACTCAGGAGACCTGGTTCTAGACTTGGCTCTACTAAGCATTTGGTCTCTCTTCGCCTTAGACTCCGCATCTGGGAGATGATGGTGATGATGATAGCTAACGTTCACATAGCACTTACTATGTTCTAGGCAATATGCTAATAAGTGCTTTACAATTATTATCTCATTTTATCCTCACAGTCACCTTGGGAGATAGATGATGTTATTATCCCCATTTTACAGAGGAGGAAACTGAGTCAAACAGAAGTTAAGTGACTTGCCCGGGGTCACACAACTAGAAAGTGTCTGATGGAGACAACTATTCTACTACCTACCATGCAAAGTTGTCACCACAAAAATGCTTTGTAAATTGTAAAGGGCTATAGAAATGTGAGTAATTAGTTCATCTTTATGGATATGGACCACTTATTCTCTGAATCTGAGTTGTGGGAAATCTGAATACGACCTTTAACCAATTTTTTTCCCAATGAATAGAAATATTTTTTTTTCCTTTAAAAGAAGTGTCATTTGAGGGGGCTGGCCCTGAAAAAAAATTACAAAATGAATTAAAATTTAAAAAGGAATCACTGTAAACTATTATCAGTAGAGAAACAACTTAATATCGATTCTTTAAAAACCTGAGGAAAATCTATGATATTATTCACTAATACTTATACATACTTTTCTTTAGTAATAACTGTAATAATTTGTTCAGTCATTTTCGGTCATGTCTGACTCTTTGTGACCCCATTTGGGGTTTTCTTGGAAGATACTAGAATGGTTTGCCATTTCCTTCAGCTCATTTTATACAGAGGAAACTCAGGCAAGCAGGGTTAAATGACTTATGCAGGGTCACGTAGCTAGTCTCTGAGGCCAGATTTGAACTTTTGAAGATGAGTCTTCCTGACTCCAGGCCCAGATCTCTATCCACCTAGCTTACCCAACTGTAATAACAGGTAACATTTATATAATGTTATGTGCCAGGTACTGTACTAAGCATTTTATAATTATTACCTCATTTCATTCTTACAACAACCCTGGGAGGTAGGTGCTATTACTATCCCCATTTTATAGATGAAGAAATTGAAGTAACCAGTGATTAAGTGACTTGCCTAGGGTCACATAGCTAGTGTGTTTCTGAGACTGGATTTGAACTCAGGTCTTCCTGACTCCAGGCCCAGTGCTCTGTGCACTATGGTTCTACCTACTTGTCTCATATTCACACCGATACAAATACATCAAAGACCTATGATTACATCAGTACAGAAAAATCTTAGCATAAGGATTTACCATAAACACAGATTTCAACCTTTCTTCAATGTAGTACCTAAATCTTATGAAGTTGTTTGAGCCTTGATGACATTACACAACTCTTCAGTGTTAGAGGTAGATTTTGAACCTGAATCTTCCTGTTTCCCCACCCAGAACTCTTATCTGTTACACCATAGTGTTTCTATTCAGAACACTATTGAATAATTATTATTGTACCGTCCCAATAGCGGTGCTATGAGGATTGTAGGAGATAATAATGGTAAAGGCAATTAGAGAAGCATAAAGTGTCATGCCCAGGAACAATATCATCTTTTGAGGTCTTCCACTTTTGAAGAAGAGTTTGTATTCAGCCCCAGCCCCAGGAAGCCCCACTTTGGCAGCACCAAGAGTTCATGTTCAGAAAGGCAGTCATAGTGACAAAGGCCTGTAATGGGAATGCAAATTTAGAAGATCTTCCCTGCCCCTAGGCTAAAGTGCACCTGAAGTCTGGGGTGGGAGGCTTGTTTTTCAGTAGATACTTTTTGATTGGCCAGTGAGTCAATAAGGTTGTTACATTCTCTGAGCCAGGAGAAGGCTATATAAGCCCTGATGTGAGGCTTGGACAGTTTGGGGGCTCACTTTGAGAAGTGTTCTGTGATTTGATCTGTATTCTGGGAAGCCGTTGTCCAGGGCCCCCCCGGCTTTGAAAAACCCAGATGCTGATTTGGTATGGATGTAATGGTTGGACAGTTTGGAAATCTGTCTACTTGATCTGTTTCTGTCTTGATAATTCTGCCTGTATATTCTGAAGTTTGGGGTGCTGACCTTTTTCCCCTGAACAAGGTAAACGATATATGTCTGACTGATTAAAGTAAGCTTGTTAACCCATTGTGAGTTGCTTTCCTTTAACAAAGCAGATCCAAGAACCTGTATGGGCAGCAAACCCTGAAGACGTGCTTGGGGTGCTTGCTGCTACAAGGCCCCAGAGACAAAGCCCTGTAGGGGTTGGGGTCTCTGTGGTCTGGAAAGGCAAAGGGGAGAGGGCTTTATAAGGGCAGCATCCAATTTAGGATGTGTAAATGAGAGTGTTGTGGCTCTACTTACTGACGAGCAGATGGAAAATGACAAACAGATAGGCAACTGCAGGGGAGTCCATTAACGTGCTGGGTGGTGAATCCTCTACACAGGAGGCTCTCCTCACGACATTACACTTGGACTCAGAGGCATGAGAACAAACATCTTAGGGCCAATTTTCCTGATTATTTCAAAATTGCTAAGTCTAAATAGGACAACATGGATTTTTGGAAGCCACAAAGTAGACTGTATTACTGAATAGGAAGGCACAAATGTGGACCAGAATCAGATTTTCTCTCATGTTGGGCACATCTTGCAGTTCTCTTCAAAAAGGCAGATTACTGTTGTCAAATGAGGGCCATTATCATCAGAGATATCAACCCACCCTCTTCATCTTACCTCTCGGTCCAGTCCAGCTGCTACTGTGACAATATCTCCCGTCTCACTGTTAATTGTGAACATATTCTGGGATGGGCTCTGAGGGGTCTGAGTCACAATTCGGTACCTCACCATGCCATTGGCAGTGGTACTGTCATCAGCATCGTTGGCTGTTACAGTCATCACATAAGTACCTGGAACAGAAAGAATTCAACACTAGGTAAAGCAGAATTTATAATCATAGTTTGTTTTCATTTTGTTTTGTTTCAAGGGCTGGACTGAAGAGAGATAATTAAGTCCAAACCCTCATTTGTCAGGTGAGGAAACAAGTTCAGAGAGAAGTTACTTGCCCAGGATTATTTAATTAGTACTTAGAGTTGGCATAGAGACCTTGGACTCCTGGCTCCCAGGCTAATACTCTTTCTCATACTGCTTCCCACCACCCCCACTCCCTCCACTGATTAATGACACATTTTATGAAAGGCATAAACAAACTGGGGTATATTCAGGGGATATAGGCCAGGATGGTGAGGGAGACCAGAGACAGTCATTACAGGTTCAGTTGAAAGAACTAGAAATATTCAGCTTAGAGAAGAAAGGTCTGTTCAATAAGAGTAACATGGCAGAGAAGACATGATTGCTGCTCACTTCAATGGCTTTCCACTTCCTCCAGGATAAAATACAAACTCACTGGCCTAGCATTCAAGGGCTTCCACAATCCAACTCCAAACTGCCTTTTGAATCTAATCTCATATTGCTCCTTTCATGCACTCTTTGTTTTAGCCACACTTTATTTTTAGCTGTTCCTTGAACTTAGTTTTACTTTTCCTGTCTCTGATCATTTGCACAAGCTCTTCCCCACACCTGATACACAATCCTACTCATCTCTGTTTCTAAGAAACTATATCATCCTTCATGGCTCAGATCAGGTAAGATTCCCTCCATAAAACCTTCCCTGATCTCTCTTGCTCCTCGGTTGTTAATTCTCACTTCTTTCTCAAATTGTGTTGTATTTATTTTTCTATGACACATTGTATTCCAAGCCCCCAGGAAAATGTAACCTTATTGATGGCAGGGATGGTTTTATTTTTTGCCTTTGTATCCCTGGCACTTAGCACTGGGACATTCAATTCAACAAACATTTCTTTTTTAAAAAATTAATTAATTTTTAGTTTTCAATATTCACTTCCATAAGTTTTTAATTTTCTCTGCCTCCCTCTTCCCCCTCTCCCCAAGATGGTATGCAATCTGATATAGATTCTCTCTATATATTCTTATTAAACATATCTTCACATTAGTCATGTTGTATAGAATTAGAACTAATGGGAGGAGCCATGAAAAAGAAAAAAACAAAAAAAAAGAGAGCAAATAGTTTGCTTTGATCTGCATTCAGACTCCATATTTCTTTCTCTGGATGTAGATGGAATTTTCCATTATGGGTCATTTGGAGTTGTTTTAGGTCCTTGAATTGCTGAGAAGAGTTAAGTCTATCAAAGGCAGTCATCACACAATGTGATTGTTACTGTGTACAATGTTCTCCTGGTTCTGCTCACTTCACTCAGCATCAGTTCATACAAGTCTTTCCAGGTTTTTCTGAAGTCTACCTACTCATCATTTTTTTATATAGCACAATGGTATTACATTACATTTATACACCACAACTTGTTCAGCAATTCCCCAATTGATGGGCAATCTTTTCAATTTCCAGTTCTTTGGCCACCACAAAAACAACTACTAAAAATATTTTTTGTACATGTAAACCCTTTCCCCATTTTTATGATCTCTTTGGAATATAGCCCTAGACGTGGTATTGCTAGGTCAACGGGTATGCACATTTTTATAGCCTTTTGGGCATAGTTCCAAATTGCTCTCCAGAATGGTCGAATCAGTTCACAACTCTACAATTTTCCCACATCTTCTCCAACATTTATAATTTTCCTGTTTTGTCATGTTAGTCTCAACAAACATTTCTTAAGGGCTTTCTAGGTCTAGATGCAAGCTGCCTTCACTTATTGATTGATGCCCACATAGAAGAAGCTTAATAAATGTTGTCAGAATTGGTCAAAGGGCACAGCTAGTACCAATGGGTAGAAGTGATTCTTCAGGGTAACAGATTCCAACTCACCAGAATGCAGCACTGGATTCCAGAACCAGCTCTACTACGAAGTTCTAAGTATTAAGTAAGTATAATCCTAGGCAAGTCTCTCTGAACCCAGTTTCCTCACCTGATAAATGAGGATTTGAACTTAATTTTCTCTCCTAGATCCAGCCCCCAAAACAAAATGAAATATAGACTTCAGAGGAAGTTCATGAGGAAGGACTTTCTAATGGTCAGAGCTTTCTAAAAAGTAAGTAATGTTTTTTGAGATAGTGGGGTCTCGAAGGCGGATACTGGAAGGCCAATTGGGAATATTGGAGAAGGTATTCTTATTCAACGAGTTGAACAAGATAGTGTTTGAGGTTCTTTACAAATCTAAGATTCTGTGAATTTTATATAGGATCAAAGGCTCCTATAGTATACATATAGGGTTTAGGCTTGAAAGGAATCTCACAGGTCATCAAATCCAACCCCTCATTTTACAGATGAAGAAACTGAGGCCCAGTGAAGTTAAGTGACTTGTCCAAGGTCACACAAGTAGCAAGTGTCAGAGATGTCATTTTGGCCCAGTACTTCTGTCTCTAAAGTTGGGGCTTTTCTGTTGTACCTTGTTGCCTTCACATGGCTAGTTGGAAAACAGGTGTTGAGGAGGGGGTGGAGCCAAGATGTTGGAAAAAAAGGCAGGGACTCACCTGAGCTCTCCCCAAACTCCTCTGAATACCTTTAAATAATGCCTTAAAACAAATTCTAGAGTGGCATTACCCACAAAAGGACAGGGTAGTTTTCCAGCCCAAGAAAAGATAGAAGGTTGTCAAAAAAAGGTCTGTCACACCCTGGTGAGAGTGGAGCCCAGTGCAATACAGCACCAGATTGGGTTCCAGCAAACTAGGAGCAGGCCTTGGGAGTCACTGAATCAGCAGTGGTGGCAACTACTTCTGGAGCCCTTGGCGCACAGATGGTAAAGGGGTAGAACAACTGGTCAGAAGGAGCTTACAAGGGTCTCTTGGCTGGCACTAGGGGGGCAGGACTCTGTTGCCCTGCCTATACTCAGACTTGGGTGACAGTCTTGGGTGGTGGTCCTAGGGCAAGAAGGAGTAGTAGCACACCAGAGCTTGCACCACAATGGAGCAAGAGTGCTTGTGGTCATTCACAGACAAGAGCATAGTTCAAGAGAGTAGTAAATACACCTTTACTTAGATCATACTACCTTGGAAGAACTAAAAACTTACAGGGCCTTAGAAGTATCTCTGAAAATAACTGCACAATCCCCCTGAGGCTTGGCATAGTGCATCATCCACCTTGGAAGCAGATCCCTACTTTAGCAAAGAATTAAAAATTTAAAAAAAGGCTAGAAAAAATAAACAAAAACACAGAAAAAATTCTGATTATAGAAAGTTACTATGGTGACAAGGAAGATCAAAACACACTCAGAAGAAGGCAACCAAGTCAAAACTCCTACATCCAAAGCCTCTAAGAAAAAAACATGAATTTGTCTTAGGTCATGGAAGAATTCAAAAAGAAATTTAAAAATCAAGTAAGAGATGTAGAGGAAAATTTGGAAAGAGAAATGAGAGTGATATAAGAAAGTCATGAAAAAAGAGTCAAGTTCTTAATAAAGAAGGAACAAAAAATATTCAAGAAAATAACATCTGAAGAAAGAGGATTGGCCGAATGGAAAAAAAGATACACACAAATTCATTGAAGAGATCCTTAAAAAGAAGAATTGACCAAATGGAAAAAGAAGCACAAAAATTCACTGAAGAAAAGAACTCCTTAAAAAGTAGAGTTGGCCAAAAAGAAAAGGAGATAAAAAAGCTCACTGAAGAAAATAATTCCTTAAAAATTAGAGTTGAGTGAGTGGAAGCTAATGACTCTAGGAAATAACAAGAAACAATAAAACAAAACCAAAAGAATGAAAAATTGAAGATCATGTGAAATATCTCATTGGAAAAACAACTGACATGGAAAATAGATCCAGGAGAGATAATTTGAAAATTATTGGACTTTCTGAAAGCTATGAACAAAAAAGAGCCTAGACATCATCTCTCAAGAAATTACCAAGAAAAACTGCCCTGATATTTTAGAACAAAAGGATAAAATGGAAATTAGAAGAATCCAACAATCATCTCCTGAAAGAGATACCCAAATGAAAGCTCCCAGGAATATTATAGATAAAATTCAGAGCTCTCAGGTCAAAGAGAAAATGTTGCAAGCACACAGAAACAATTCAAGTATCATGGAGCCACAGTCAGAATAACACAAGATTTAGCAGCTTATATATTAAAGTCCTAGGGGACTTGGAATATGATATTGCAGAGAGCAAAGGAGCTAGGATTACAACCAAGAATCACCTGCTCAACAAAACTGAGTACAATCCCTCAGGGAAAAAAATAAACATTCAATGAAATAGAAGACTTTCAAGCATTCCTGACAAAAAAGACCAGAACTGAATAGAAAATTTGACTTTTGAATACAAGACTCAAGAGAAGTATAAAAAGGTAAACAGGAAAAGGAAATCACAAGGGACTTAATAAGGATAAACTGTTTACATTCCTACATGAGAAAATAATACTTGTAACTCACAATAATTTTCTCATAATTAGGGCTGTTAGAGGGAGTATAGGGCACAGATATGAGTTGAACATGATGGGATTATATCTAAAAAAATAAAATTAAGGGGTGAGAAAGAGGAATGCACTGGGGAAAAGGGAAAGGGGGAGACAGAATCGGGTATATTATCACATTAAAAAAACAATTTTTACAGTGGAGGAGAAGATGGGACAGGTGGAAGGGAATTCTTGAACCTGACTCTCATTGGAATTGACTCAAAGAGGCAATGACATACATACTCAATTGGGCATAGAAAACTATCTTACCCTACCTGAAAGTAGTAGGGGAAGTAGATAACCAAAAGGGAGAACCTCATAGAAGAAAGAGTGGGGGACGGGGGACAGATAAAAACTTTGGGGAAGGACAAAGTAAAAGGAGAGAGAGAGAATAGAATAAACAGGGTAAAATAGGATATAGTTAGCAATCATAATCATAAAAAAATTTTTTTGAAGCAAGTTTCTCTGATAAAGGCCTCTTCTCTCAAATAGAGAAATGAGTTGAATGAGCTATTCCTCCATTGATAAATGATGAAAACATATGAACAGTTTTCAGATGAAGTAATTAAAGCCATATTAAAAAAATACTCTACGTCACTATTAATTGGAGAAATGCACATTAAAATAATTCTAAGGTACTACCTCATAGATGGGCTAATAGGACAGAAAGGAAAATGACACATTTTGGAGGAGATATGGGAAAATTGAGACACTACTGCACTGTTGGTAGAGTTGTGAACTGATTCAATCATTAAAGTAGAGCAATTTGGAACTATTCCCAAAGGACTATAAAACTATGCATACACTTTGACCTAGCAATACCACTATTAGGTCTGTTTCCCCAAAAAGGTAAAAAATAAAATGGAAAATAACCTATATATACAAAAATATTTATAGCAGATCTTTTCTGGTAGCAAAGAATTGGAAACTGAGGGGATGCCTATCACCTGGCTGAACAAATGGTATATGTGATTGTGATGGAATATTATTGTTCTATAAGAAGTGATGAACTAGATCCTCTCAGAAAAATCTGGAAAGACTTACACGAACTGATGCAAAGTGAAATGAGTAGAACCAGGAGAACACTGTGCACAATAATGGCAATATTGTAAGGTCATCAACTATGAATGACTTAGGTATTCTCAGCAATAGAATGTATACAAGACAACTCTGAAGGACTTATGATGAAAAATGCTATCCACCCCAGAGAAAAAAACTGATAGAGTCTGAATACAGATTAAAGCATACTTTAAAATTTTTTTCTTTTATCTTTCTCGGTTTTTTATTTTGGTCTGTTTGCTTTTACAATATGACTAATACTGAAATGTTTTGCATGACTACTCACATATAACCATATCAAATTACTTGCCTTCTCAATGACGAGGGTAGGGAAGGAGGGAGATAATTTGGAGCTCAGTTTTAAAAATGAATGTTGAAAATAGTTTTTACATGTAATTGGGGAAAACAAAACACCAAATAAGAAAAAAAAAAAAAAGAAAACAGGCATTGAAGACATTGAGTATCGTCAGCACTGCACTAAATACTGTGTTAAGGAAGGGGAAAAACAGCACAAGACCAACACCTAAACATCTATAAAAGTCAAAATACTGCACTTGAAAGGGACCTTAGAAACCATAGTTCAACTCCCTGATTTTATAGATGAGGAAATTGAAGCCCAGAGATAGGAAATAATTTGTCTAAGGTCACACAGAAAGTTAGTGACAGGGTAATAATAATAATAACTAGAACTTACATAAGGCTTTAAGGTTTGCAAAGCCTTTTTGCAAATAGCATAATTTATCTGCACAACAATCATGGAGGTAGGTGCTATTATTATGTCCGGTTTATAGATGAGGAAACTGAGGCAGGCAGTAGTTAAGTGACTTGCACTGGGTCACACAGCTAATAAGCATCTGAAATATTTGAACTCAAGTCTTTTTGATGCCATGCCCAGTGCCACCTAAAACCTACCTCTCCTGATTTTCTTTTTAGTAGTCTTTCTTGTGTTCTAGTGATTTGATTTTATTGTAAGGAGTCAGGTCCCAGAATATTACCGGATGTTATCTCAGCATGAAACCTGAACCTTCCTCCCTCTCTCACCCCTCTCTATCACCTCTTGCAGGTGCCTCGTCTCTGGCCTAGGATATGCTTTGCCATTCTTGGAAACAGAAAAAAAAAAAGCTTCAGTGACACTACTCTGTTCAAATCTCGGCTTTCAGGCATACTAAGGGTGTGGGTGTGGGTGTCTCATTACATCCTGTCTGTAGCACACAACCTCTCTCATGCATTTAGCCAGGGAAATAAAAAACAGATCTCTTCTGGCCAATTGGAGAGTGTCACAGACTGATTCTCTCCAGAACCAGGCAGGAGTAACAGAGCAGGAAATCATGGTGGTGGTAAAGAAGGTTGGGCCATGGGTTGGATAAACCAGACTCCCCCAACAGTGTTGTACTCATACGTCTAGCTAGATCCAGGGGGGACCTCCTATTTCACTGAGATGGAATATTTAATAGGGGAAAGAAAAGGATATTAGGGCAATGTGGTAGAAAGAGCACTAGATTTTCATTCTGAAGACTTGAGTTCAAATACTGACTATGCCACTTATTACCTGTGTGATAATGTCGCTCAATTTCTCTGACTTCCTTTTCTGTAAAATGGTGAGATTGGATTAGATTATCTCCCAGGTCCTTTTAGCTTTCATTCTACGATCCTATGACTGAAATAATTTTGAGACCCTGGAAAAGCCTCTCTGAGCCTTAGTTTTCTCATTTGTAAACCTAAGATAATAATACTCATACCATCTCCCTCACAAGGTTGTTGGGGGTAACAAACCTTAAAGAAATGGAAGTTATTCTTATTTTTATCCTTACTACCACCACTACCACCACAATCACTATTACTACTGCCACCACCACCACCACCATTACCAGTACTGCTATTACTACTACTACCACCACCAGTAGCAGCAGCAGCAGTCCTTCTACTGCTGCTGCTACTATTACTATCACCACCGCCACCAACACTACTACTACTACTACTACTACTGCTACTTACCACTATCACCCCACCACCACCACCACCTTAGTAGGTTGAGAGATTTGCCCATTCTGAGTCTATGTGATGAAAAATAGAAAGTGACTGACTAGAAATGAGAAAAAAAAGGGATTGTGTTCTCTCCCTCTTCAAATATTCTTTGGGCATTTAGTCTGACTCACTCCTCTCACCCCATCAATCTCTATATCACGTCACACTTATCTGTGTAGGTGTTCGTACTCCCTCAAACTCACTGACCCAGCCTCTCTAAATGATAAACTACTTGGGGAAAGATAGAGTGTTATTTTGTAACCTTTGTAGTTTCAGTACCTTAGAAGCAACAAGGCCAGATATGTAGTTGAGAAGATTTGGGTTCAAATCCTGACTCTCTCTCACATATACATACATGTACATATATACATATACACACATATAAGTTGTGTGACCCTGGGCAAGTCACTAAACCTCTCAGTGCCCTCAGACAACTCGAAGACTGTAAGTTATAGAAAGGTGCTGATTTGTATCAGTGGAAGGAGCTTTTATACCTGGTGCTCCCACATGGATAAAACTATAGAACTTCTAGACTCTGCTCCCCCCACTTCAAACCCCACAAACTTCAGTGCCAAGCAGAGCATCTTGAACAAAGTAAACATTAAATAAATGTTTAATGAGCACTGAATATAACATTTTGCTACTCTCCCTGTGTGATCTTAGGTAGGTCACAACTTCTCAGAGCATATTTCTTTGTAAAATGGACACATGATGCCTACTTTGTGAATATCAGACTTGTAAGGATAGAATGAGGTTATTGATGTGAATTTTATGCAAATATGAGACAACATCATAAGTAGTATTCCAAATTGAGGTTATTGGCTCTGGATAGAGGCATTTTCACAGAGATAATGATGGCAGCCACGATGATGATGATGCCAGGTCACATTTTTTTTTCAGTACCTTACAGTTTGCAAGGGGTAATTTGCATAAAAATCCTGAGAAGTAGATAGTGCAAGTATTGTTAACTCAGTTATACGTATGAGGAAACTGTTTCAGAGAAATAAGATCACCTGGGCTAGTTAAGTGATGGAAGCTGAGCCCCATGCCTAACCCCTGCACTTTTATGTACAACCTCCTATTGTTTTCTGAGTTTTTATTTAGGGAAAGAGCTTCCCTTCTCTGGACCTCAATGATCATCCCTCATTTTAACACTGGATGATTTAGTGGAGGAAAATTCTCGTTGGGGCTGTAATATAGATAGATGAGAGGCTTGCTGTGTTTTACATGGGTACTCATACATCCTTCCAAGAAAAACAGAAAATCCCTAGCAAAGTAGAAGTGCTGTTCTGTCTTTCCCTCTCACACAAAAGGAAAAGAAAAACATTATAAGCGCTTCCGTACAAACCAACATGCAGTGATCAGACTTGTTTATAATTCAGAAGACTCAGCAAACTGGTATGTAGCAGGCAGGATGAACAGAGGAGCGTGACAACGGCAACGAGGAGGCTCATGGCGCCGAGTCGCTTTCAGTTGTGGCGGACTCTCCGCGACCCCGTTTGGGGTTCTCTTGGCAGAGATACTGGAGCAGTTTTCCATTTCCCTCTTCAGCTCATTTTATGGATGAGGAATGGAGGCAAACAGGGTTAAGTGACTTGCCCAGGGTCACACAGCTAGTAAGTGTCTGAGGCAGCATTTTAACTCATAAAGATGACTCTTCCTGACTCCAGGCTTGGCACTCTATCCACTATGCCACCTGGATGCCCCCAAGTGGAGGCTATTATGCTCTATCATTTCTGTCTGTGATCCCAGAATTGCAAAGCAGTTAGAGAACTCTTAGTGCCAATATCACACTATTATAGTGTGAAGAAATCCTTATTTTTCCCATAATCAGAGAGCAGGACATTTGAGCTGTGGGAACAGGAAGGTAATAGCTACTGCTGACAGACCTATTGGAAATAATAACTTCTTGGTGCTGGGCCTGGAGTCAGGAAGACCTACGTTTAAATCCAGTCTCAGATTCTTACTAGAAGTGTGACCCTGAGCAAGTCCCTTAACTTTTCTTTGCTTCAGTTTCCTCATCTGTCAAATGGGAATGATAATAGCACCTACCCTCCAAGTTAGTTTTGAGAATCAAATAAGATAATGATATAAAGTACTTAGCACAGTGCCTGGAACACAGTAAGTGGAATATAAATAGGAGCTACTATTACTCGGAGGTAAAGGCAGAAAGAGGCAGAATCTTTGGCCCAGTGTTCATTATAAGTGGTTGCAGAACTGATTGTCTGGTGAAGAGTGAGAGGCAGTTGTGCGAAACGTCTATATTAGAGCAGTGTGGATCCAGGTCTCTGGGGCTTAGTATGTGGTCTGCTAGGTATGCCCATGAGGAAGTCTTGTATAGTAGGTCATTCTGTGAGACCTTGGGCAAAGAGAAACCTGAAGTATTTAGATGACGACCCTGTTACATGGCCAGTGATAGCTATGATCTGGAAACACCTTCTGAACCCTTCCCCCTTCCCCTTCTCTTTGGTACATCTGTGCCAAAATTCACAGGACCCTGGTAATCTGAGGTTGTAGGACATTTATGTAAAGACGTAGTAGATAGAAAGAAACATACTAGTAAAGTGTGGCCCTATAGAGAACTATTGGGGAAAGCTGAAACAGAAAATATACTGGACTTGATTGGACATGTCTGCTTAGAAACTAGCTTTAGCTTATTTAGTTAGAAAAACCATCTTTAGATGCCAAAAACTTCTTTTTAATTGTAATGGAATGGAACAAAGGAAAAAGAGAGAGAGGGAGAGAGAGGAAAAGGGTGAGAGAAAGGAAAATGAGGAGAGAATAAGGTAGGGGGAGACAGAAAAGGGAGATAGAAGAGGGAGGAGAGAATGGAGAGGGATTGAAAGAGAGAGGAAGAAAAGGTATGGGAAGGAGAGAGAGTAGAGAAAGGGAGACATAGAAAAAGATGGAAGGGAGAGAAGATGAGAGAGAAGGGAAAGGAAAGCAGGGAAGGAGAGAGGGAGATAGAAATGGGAAGAGGGAGAGAGGGGAAGAAAGAGAGGAAAGGGAGGGAAGAAGGAGGAGAGGGGGGAAAAGAGGAAAGGAAGAAGAAAAGAGGGGAGAGGGAGGAAGCATTATGGCCTAGATTCTAACATATATGACTTGGGAATTTTTACTGGCATAAAACTTTCTTGGCTTTAAAGTAAAGCAATTGGAGTTTAGGAAAGTGTCTGTCATTGCTCTGCTAGTAGTAGAAGCAGATAAGACAGATTCTTTCAAATACATAAGAGGAATTAACTGGATGGAGTTTACAACTGGGACTTTTCTCTCTTCATCACTTTCCCTGGGACTTTCCTCATGGTTATCAATCATTTCTGATACCACTGATAGTGGCAATACCACAGTAAGACTACTTTACATTGCAGCTTTTGGCTCTGGATAATTCTACTCCTTTCTTTCCTCCCTCCTTTGGCTTTTAGAATTAGTGATCGTGAAGCAACAGCAGCAGCTTTCTAATTCAGGTCTGCCATGCTGCATTGTGAAGGTGGCAGAAGCAACAGCAGCAATATAATAAAGAATCAGAGGGGACTTAACCCCAATATCAACTGCCTCTGTTTTCTTGGATGCTGCAAAACCTTCCACAGCAGCCTAGTATACCAGGAAGGGAGGCTGAGTCAAGAGAGCCATCGGAGTGAGTGTGCAATGTATTTACTTGCTTCTAAAGAATGAGATTTTTCAGGGTTGGGAAGTCCAAGTGCCAAGAATGCTAGAGGTGGTCAGAGTTAATGACAGATGCACAAAAAAAAACATGATCCTAAGGAGCAAAAGGCCCAGAAGAAATGGAATATTGAAGGGAACAGTGAACATCATTTTTTCCTTCTGAGGTCCACAAGTACGTGACATTACCCTTTATAAATGGGGGTTGCTATATATAATTCAAATCATCAATTCATCCTACATATTAAGTAGCTTCTTTTGGAAAGGCACTGACCTAGAAGCTGGAGGTACTTTAATGAATCTGTCATCTCATTATTTCAGGTACTTTCTCTAAGAGTGCAGATGAAAAAATAGCCAGGTCTTCGCACCCTGTGAAGTTCTTTTCTTTTCTTTTTTTTTCTTTTTGGAATGGAGGAAAGCAGGGCAATTGGGGTTAAGTTTCTTGCCCAAGGTCACATGGCCAGTGTTAAGTGTCTGAGGTCGGATTTGAACTCAGGTCCTCCCGACTCCAGTGCTGGTGCTCTATTCACTGAGCCACCTAGCCTCCCCCATTAAGTTCTTCTCCATATCTTCAATAAATCCTCCACATTGGGATTCACCCAACATATTAGAGAGTCATCTGTTGACATTGAGTGGATAGAAGTAGTACATAAAGGTTATCCCTTGATTATTTATCACCTTCCCTATACAACCAGTTCACTTACTTTTGTTGGTTTTATATACATCTCCCTGAGAGTATTCTTGATGCCACTTGTGTAATTCTTTGTAAGTAATGTTTTTCATTAAGTCAATTAACATCCACCATACACCTTTCCAATGCACTTGGGGGTGATCTTCAATGCTAATTCTTTTTTTTCTCTCCTTTTTATTTTTTAGTTTACATCATTCATTTCCACAAGGTTTTGAATTACAAATTTTCTCTCCATTTTCCCCCTACCCACCACCCCAAAATAGCAATCCCATTAAATATCCCTTCCCCCAATCTGCTCTCTCCCATTTCTTTCCCTACCCCCCTCCGACTTTCCAGGAGGGCATGGTGAATCTCTATGCCCCAGTGCCTGTATATCTTATTTCCCAGTTACATGTAAAAAGAAAATTATATATATAAACATTTGACTTTAAAGTCAAATTTGAATTCCAGATTCTTACCCTTCTTCCCTTGTCACCCAACTTTACTGGGAAGATAAATAATTCAATATAGGTTGTACATGTATAGCTATGCAAAACATTTCCATAGTGGATATATTGTGAAAGACTGACTGTATTTCCCTCCATCCTATCCCATCCCCGACATGTTCTATTCTCTACTTTGATCCTGTCCCTTTTCAAAAGTGAGTGCTTCCAATTTCCCTCTCCCCCAGCCTGCCCTCCCTTCCATGATCCCCCCTCTCATCCCCTTCCCCCCTACTCTCCGGTAGGGTGACATACCCTATTTAGTGTGTATGTCATTCCCTCCCTAAGCCAAATTTGATGAGAATAAGGTTGACTCATTCCCTTTTGCCTTCCTGTTCTTCCCCTTCATTGTAACAATTTTCCCTTGCCTCTTCTATATGAGATAATTTACCCCATTCTGTCTCTCCCCATCTTCTCTCATTATATTCCTCTCTCACCTTTTAAGTATCATCCCTTCCTATTAAATTGGTCCTGTGCCCTGTACATACATACATATGTATGTATGTATGTATGTATGTATGTATGTATGTATGTATGTATGTATATGTTTCTATTCCCTTCAACTATTCTCATACCAAGAAAAGTTTCATAAGTTACAATTATCATTTTTCCATGTAGGAATATAAATAGTTCAACTTTGATAAGTTCTTTATGATTTATTTTCCCTGTTTACCTTCTCATGCTTCTCTTGCTTCTTCTATCTGAATGTCAAATTTTCTATTCAACTCTGGTTTTTTCATCAAGAATGCTTGAAAGAAGGGCAGCCAGGTGGCTCAGTGAGTAAGAGCACCGGTTCCAGTCGGCATGACCTGGGGATCAAATCCGGGCTCAGATACTTAGCACCACACCCAGAAATAACTGGCCATGTAACCTTGAGCAAGTTACTTAACCCCAATTACTTTAAAAAAAAAAAGAATGCTTGAAAGTCCTCTATTCCACTGAATGACCATATTTTCCCCTAAAACTTGATACTCAGTTTTGCTGGGTAGGTGATTCTTGGTTTTAATTCCAGCTCCTTTGCCCTCTGGAATATCATATTCCAAGCCCTTCTATCCCTCAGTGTAGAAGCTGCCAGATCTTGTATTATCCTGATTGTGTTTGCACAGTATTCAAATTGTTTCTTTCTGGCTACTTGTAATATTTTCTCCTTGATCTGGGAATTCTGGAACCTGGCTATAATATTCCTAGGAGTTTTCTTTTGGGGATCCTTTTCAGGAGGTAATGGGTAGATTCTCTCAACCTCTATTTTTCCCTCTGGTTCTAAAACATCAGGGCAATTTTCCTTGAGAATTTCTTGAAGGATAATATCTAGGTTCTTTTTTCAATCATGGCTTTCAGGTAGTCCAATAATTTTTAAATTATCTCTCCTAGATCTATTTTCCAGGTCAATGGTTTTTCCCATGAGATATTTCACATTGCCTTCTATTTTTTCATTTGTTTGGATCTGTTTAATAGTATCTTGATTTCTCATAAAGTCACTAGTTTCCATTTGCTCCAATCTAATTCTGAAGGAATGATTCTCTTCAGTGAGCTTTTGAGATTCTTTTTCCATCTGGTAAATTTGGCTTTTTAAGGCATTCTTCTCCTCATTGCCTTTTTGAGCCTCTTTTGACATTTGAATTAGTCTATTTTTTAAGGTGTTATTTTCTTCAGTCAGGTTGTTGACTCTCATTTCACAATTTTCTTGCAGCATTCTCATTTCTCTTCCCAATTTTTCCTTATTTGGTTTTCAAAATCCTTTTGAAGTTCCTCTATGGCTTATAACTAGCTCATATTTTCTTGAAAGTTTTTGGTGCAGGAGTTCTGACTTTGCTGTCTTCCTCCTGTTCCATGTTTTTATCCCTTTTGTCCCCCAAATAGGAATCTAATGCCAGATTGCTCTGCTTGCTTTGCTTCCTTTGCTTGCTCATGTTGCCACACAATCACTTGACTTTTAGGCTTTTTGCCACAGTAGGACTCTGCTACCAGAGAGGGGAGCTTTGTTCCAATTGCTGGGGTTTTTGAAGCTGCTGGAGCTATTAGTTGGGTGCCCTCTCTGAGGCCTCCACATGCTCTGGCAAACTGGTCATGTACCCCAAGACCTCCACCCAAACTGCAATCCAAATCTAAGCAGGTTAAAGCAAGAGTGATTACCCCTCAGAATGGTTGCTTGGTCCCCCTACAATCTGCAGGCCAGGAGCTCTGAAGCAGCCACATGGTGGGGCTGCATGGCGACAGTGCCTCAGCTGCTTCTCCCTCCAGGGGGTAAAGGCCGGATCCAAACTCCTGTTTCCCAAAGTCCACACTGCACTGACCTTTTGCTTTGTCTTTAGCATTTATGGGTTGATAATTCTGTAAACTGCCACAGCTGCTGGTGATCTGAAGTCCCTCCAGTGTGGGGCTGGTTATGGCTGCCCTGAGGCTAAAACCTGTGCCTCACCACGGGCCTGGGATCGGCTCCCAGAGTGCGCTGGCCCCTTCCTGCCAGCCTGCTGGACTGTCTTCGGCAGGAAGTTAGCTTATCTCTGTCATTTTGTGGGTTCTGTAGTTCCAAAGTTTGTTTGGAGTCATTTTTTACATGAATTGGAGGTGGGAGAGGGAGCCACGCAGAAGTTTTGTTTCTTCCTCAACCCTAATTCTTTAGAGACTGTGGTATTCCACAGCCATACAGCACTGATATTTAAAAAAAGGATCCTTGTTTCTGGGAGAAGTTGGGGTCATTCAAAAAACTGTATAATTTTCTAAAGGCAACCCAACCCACTCTCATCCTTCTGTTCAATTTCATTCTCTATTTATAAAGCACTTAACACGGTGCTTGGCACATAATAAGTAATATATAAATATTAATTATTATTATCTACAAAATCTATTGGAGATACATATATATTAATGGACCAACTGTATGACTTGTCCATATGAATCTAGATAATTAGCATTCTTCCTCCATTTAGTTTTTCTCATGTGGATAGTAAGGCTGAACTCTTTTGAATAATTTTGGTTCTCATTTAGAAGCCTCCACAGTGTTTCAGGCATTGTTGTAATCAGCAAATGACATGTGCAAACAGAAGCATCTGGAGGACCCCAAAACCTAGAGGAATCCCACCTCCACTTGGCCTCTGAGCTATATCTCATCAATAACGGTGGCAAACCCCTTTGGTGATGATATATTTCCTTTTCATGCCTCAGTTAGCATGAATAATCAATGGGTCATTAAACAAAGTTCATTCTGTTGTCCCATGTTTCACTAGACCTTGATGATTCTGACAGAAGCATGTGAGACATCTTGTTGGAGAGCTTTTAAAGCAATATTTTGCTATACTGAATTACAAAAAAATTTGTCAGCAACAAACACACAATAAAAATCTTATATTCTCTCTATCTTTTAATTGTGTGACAGTAAAGATGTGATCTACTATAGAGTATCATTTAAAAATCCTGCCTGCTCCCTTCCCATAGTTTCATCAAGAATGTTCTTTTCTTGCAAGGGTTTTGAAGAGATGAGAAAGTAGGGATTTAGGGACATAAAGACAAAAAAAAAGATTCCCTGCTCTCAGGGGCTTATGTTCTGCTAGCATGTTATAAGTGTAGATGATTTTAAAAAGGTAATATGAGAAGATAGAATTGTAATACGGTGGTGGTTTTTGGTAGGGTTGGAGAAGGCACTACATAGGAGTTGCCTTCTAAACTGAGCTTACTGGATTAGATGGGCTTCTCAGCTCCCTTCAGCCTCTGTGGTTGTCTGGTTATATTCACAAATGATTTCTCTTGGGGCAGCTAGGTGGCACAGTAAATAGAGCACTGGCCCTGGAATCAGGAGGACCTGAGTTCAAATCAGACCTCAGACACTTAACACTAGCTGTGTGACCTTGGACAAGTCACTTAACCTCACTTGCCCTGCCTTCCCCCCTCCAAAAAAAAAAAAGGACAAATGATTTCTCTTGCTCCTGTCCTTGTTACACAGAATATGATTAGCCATATTAAAAATAGCCAAGAGGTGAGGTGAGCTGAGCTATGGGGGAAAGCTTCTGAAAGTTTGAAGTTTAAACTCAACTTACACTATTGAAGATGTGACCTAGCCTTATTCCATATGTGTACAAAATTACCCAGAACCTCATGGTTCTAAGCTGAGTCCTAAAGGAATTTACAAATTCTGAGAAGTAAGCTAAGGAGAGAGTAAATTCCAGGCATGTGGGGGACACCCTGTGCAAAAGCAAAGAGATGGGAAATAGATATAGCAATAATAATCATCCATTGGACTTGAAGTCAGGAGAGATGGGTTGAATTACTGCTCTGACATTTATGAGTTCTGTGAGCCCAGGGAATCTACTTGACTGTACCTTGGTTTCTTCACCTGTAAAATGGAAATAATAACACTTATATTACCTACCTCATAGTGTTGTTCTGAATAAAGCTCTTTATAAAAACTTGCCTACTACAGAAAAGTAAGTTATGTAGTATTTTATATAATTTATTATTATTATTTTTGGTTTGCACAACAACCCTGTGAGACAGAGCAGGGCCAGTGCTATGATCTCCATTTTAAAGTTAAGAAACCGAGGACCAGAGAGGTAATGTGATTTGTTCAAATTGGCTAATTATTGGTAGAGTTGAGATAAGGTCTTTTGATCCCTAGTCTAGTCTTCTCTCTGCTACAACTCCCTGCTTTTGATCCAGCATCAAAATAAAGTGTCCTTTGAATTGCTTTTCTAGTAATAAGGGTGGATCTATGCTAAGCTACCCACAATCTCTCTCTTGGTCCCCTTTGTGGTCAATGATGAGCATTTATAAAATGGGCTGTGACTATGAAATGGAATGAAGTCAATTGGCCTGTATGGGCACATAACCTATATCTGTTTTGGTCTTGGAACCCTGATCCAAACAGCTGAGTTTGCCGAGATGTAACTAGGAATTTTCATACCTGGGATAAAATGTGAGTGGGGTCAGAGCAGGACTGGGGAGGGAAGAGGAGGAAACATATCTCAGGAAATCAAAAGGTTTCTATATTGCTTAAGAACCAGTCACTGTAAGGGAATAAATAGTAGGGTTGGCTACTGGGAAAAAAGGAATTATTTCCTGGGATGATGCTACCTGTACCCTTTAAATTTCTGTACCCCACGATAAAGCCCTCGTTGCCTTACTCTAGTTATAGAAGTACAGAAGCATGACAGGCTAGCACACTAGTGTGGTTTTCATGCCCATAAGGTTCTGGGTAATTTTGTGGCATACAGAGATGGAATAAGGCTAGGTCCCATCTTCAGTAGTGTGTGAGTTGAGTTTAAACCTCAAACTCTCAGAAGCTTTCCCCTATGGCTCAGCTCACCTCAACTCTTCCTTCTTATAATATCCCTAAACAGATTCTGTGTAACAAGGATAGGAACAAGAGAAATCATTTGTCAATAGAACCAGACAAGCACAGAGGCTGAAGGGAGCTGAGAAGCCATCTAATTCAATCCATATCTGAACAAGAATCCCCCTCTACAACATTCCTCATCAGTGGTGGCATTCCTTATGCCATATAAGTTGGATATGATAGAAAAAAGACAAAGGGTTCTAGAAATAACTGAGAGGGAATCCTTTCCCCCTGGATAGCAGAGAAGGCTTCCTGGAGGAGGTGGCACCTGAGCTGGACTTTGAAGGCGGATGATGATGATGTTTGTTATTTACACTTAAATTTGCCAAAAATACCATATATAAATATACATGTATATATGAACAATTTAATTTGATCCTAACAATGCTATGATGTAGATTTAGAGGTGATTTTTTTGTTTACTGTGCTGTAGACAAGGAAACTAAGTTTCAGATAGATCAAGTGACCATGTACTCAGCCCACAAATTTTAGAGATGAGATTCAAATGCAGGTCTCTCCCAATTCCAAGACCAGTGCTTAATAGGAAGATATTAGGAAGCAGCATTTTGTAGGCATGAGGGCATAGCCAACCCATATATAAGAAAGCAGAAGAATACACAGTATGGGTAACAGCTAGTATTGGTATAGCTTAGATGGAAGGGCAATATATAAAGTGGACAAGTAAGAGAATAGGATGGAAAGACAAATTGAAACTAGATTGTGGAAGGCCTTGAATGCCATGCCAAAAGAGTGTGTTTTATTCAATGATGGAAGGTGACTTGGCATTCACTGTTAGAGATTTTGACCTCTGCTGCTTTATATACCTTTAAAATATTAATCAATTTTCTCTATTATATACTTATATAGAGACTGACTGAATTTTCTCAAGGCGACCCTATTGTTTCCAGGTGGTACCTTAAGCCCTGGGCAAAACTGACTCTATAAAGAAAGTGCTAATGAATGGAATACTAACCTAATTCATGCTTGGTAACTCACACTGAAAAGTCAAAGGAACAGGCTAGCTTTGAGTTAGCCACCTGAGAATGAGAAGGTTTGAGTTCAACCCCTATCTTGTATATTTTCCAACTGAGGGGAGGGAGAGGACCTTGGATAAGTCACTTAACCTCTCTGTTCCTCCATTTCCTCATCTGTAATAGGAAGATAATAATAGCTACAATACCTATCTCACAGGGTTATTGTGAGAATAGCACCTTATTAATCTTAAAAGTTTTAAATAGAGTTATTATTATTGTTATAACTTTGATAGTCTTGTTTTCATGCAAATATGGGACTTTGCCATGCATGCTTTATTAATTTACCTGTTGAATTAAAAACATTTTAAAAAATAAGAGATTTGAGATGTTAAATTCTAGGACCCATGCTAGTAAGTTTCATTGATGAGAAATCAAATTAGCCAAATGGTGACAGCTTCTCCTAGGAACCCAAAGGGATTACTGTGTGCAGGCAATGATAACCTGATTACTGCACATTAGATCTTCATTAACCTATAAGTTGAGTTCATCTATCACCCACGATAGAATTAATGTATGACATTTTAAAGCTGATCTACCATTAAAAAGCCCTAATGCACTTCTAAGTCACAGATGAAATACTTTCCATCCAATTTCATTTTGCTAACAAACATTTACTAAGTGCCTACTATGGGCAAGGCATTATGTTAAGTACCATGAAGGAAACAGACATATACATAGAACCCAGTTCTTGGAATCAACGAACTCGTAGGCTAAGAAAGTATAGAACTAAAGCAAAAAAAAAAAAGTGGTAGGAGTTAAGAGGAAAGGTCCCTGAGGTAGAAGGAGGAGAAACAGAGGTTTCCTGGAGATGGTGCTGGCATTTGAGCAAGCCAGTATTCTAATGAGCAGCCTCTTTGTTAGGGAGCCACTTAGGACGTGGTTACTTGACAGAGATGGATGAGAGGGAAACATAGAAAAGGGAATGGTTACTATTTAGAATCACTAACAATATGGTAACATGTCCATTTCTTCCTTGCTGGCCAAAGGACAAGCATGGTCTAGGAACTCTGCCCCCCAAAACAAAACAAAACCTTGAGGCATTAGAGAAAGACTAGATATGTGACCTTGAGCAAATCACTTTCAGTTAGTGAGTGGGACAGTGGAAACAGAACTGGCTTTGGAGTCAAAGGATTTATGTTTCTATCTCAGATCAGTCCATTAGTACTTTGTGACACTGGACAAGTCACTTCATCTCCCTAGGCCTCAGTTTCCTCAACAGTAAAATGATAAGGTTGAATCTGATAATTTTTGAGGGCCCTTTCAGCTCAAAATCTGTGATCCTCTGGCTTCTTTGGGCTCCACTTTCCTCCATATAATGAAGGAGTTGAATTAGATGATCTCTAAGGTCCTTTATAGGCTTTGATATTCTCTGATTCTATGAAAGACTGAAATATCTGACAAAGAAGAAAGCTGTGAAGGAGAACCTAAATCCTAAAATGACAGAGCTGGAAGGGATGAGAATCTAATAACAGAGCTGATATTAGAGCACAGGTTTCCTTACTTTCAGTCTAGAGCCTTTTGATTTTACTTCAGTGCTTCTTGAAGAACATTGTTTTGTTATTCCCGAGAATAATACTTATCATATATGTACACATGTGTGTATATATGTATATATACATGCATATGTGTATATATTCCTCTCTGAGCTATATCCCAATTGAACGCAGGTGGCCCAAGCATTTAAGGTTCAAAATGCTCTGTGTCTGCACTCTAAAACTGTGATTTTTGAGCCCCCATCAGTGAGCTTACATTTAATAGGTAGTCAGTATACATAATTATCTCATAGCAAAGGCATTAACTGAGGTAGCATCACACAAAAAATAGTAACAACAGATTTCCCCCCAAAATATGGGGCATATTTTCCCACAAAGAGATACAATATATGTGAAAAGAGTGAGCATGCACATATAGCAGATATTATTATATACAATAGTAGACATTTAGGGAACACATGTGGCCAAAGCAAGTCATATCACTGGCCCTGATACACTCATGTTGTTCCCCTGTGCTGGTTACTCAACTGGGCTCTCTGGACCTACTCTTTTTCACAGCTCAACTCTCATTGCTTCTCACATTAACTACCTGTTTAATCTGCAGAATCCTTAGCAGTGAGAGGCCTGGCGCAACTGAGGGTTTTTATTTCAACTGTATCCTATCTGTTGGGTGCATGGACATATAGGTTGGAAAGGTGATCTAGTCCTATCCATACCTTAACAGGAACATCCTATAAAATGTCCCACTAATTGCTCACCCTGCTTTAGTTTAAAATCTTTCAGCGATAGGGAACTTACTATTTCTTTTTAATTCATCAAATATTTATACAATACCTAGTATATATAAGGCACTATGCTGGGTGCTGAGGGGCATAAAAAATGAATGGAACCCATCATTTTATGAGTTAGTCCATTCCACTTTTAAGTTGCTGTAATTGTTAAGATGTTTTTCCTCATATGGAGCTGAAAGCTACCCGCAGAATTTCCACCCATTGATCCTAATTATGCCCACTGGGGCTAAGTGGAATAAGGATACTTTCTCTTCTACATGACAGCCCTTCAAGTACTTGAAAACAACTATCACATCCTTCCTGAGTATTCTCTGTACTAAACACTTCCATGTTCTTCAGGTGATCCTTCTATGACATGGTTTCACATCCCCTCCAGCTTGCCCTCTTCTGGATATATCCCAGCTTATCAATATCCTTCCTAAAATGTGGTGCCCAGAATGAGACACAATGTTAAAGATGTGGTCTGACCATGCTAGAGAAAAATGGAACTATTATCACCCTCCTTTTGGACAGTATTAATGCTTCTTAAAGCAATCTAAGATCCAACGATATTTTTTAGCTGCATGCAAACCACATTAATTTATACTGAGCTAACAGTCCACTAAAATCCCTAGGCATTTTCAAGTCTTTCTGCATGCATTTTAGTTTTTGAACACAAGTAGAATGCTTTACATTTATACTTATTAAATAAAGCAAATGAATAATGAACTAGGTACAGAATTGAGTAGGGGGGAACAAAAGGATTTAATCTTATTTGGGAAATTAGTGACCCCCAAGAGTCTCCCTGAAATAAAACTGTATCATATGTACGTGCATATGTGTGTTTATAATATCAATATTATTTTTGTAATGTCATATGATCCTGAATCATAGAACAGTATAATCTACCACTCCATGTGGTTGACCCAATAGGCAATGGTGACATCATAGTGGTCACAAATAGACTATAATATACTAGCAAATAAGAATTATGTGTGAGTGGCATGAAAAAGACCATCAAACTGATACATGACTGGGAAAGGAAATAGATTGGTTATGCAGTACAGGTGATTGACAATTCATATGTTAAATTGGCACCATGGAAGAATGTGATTAGCACATTGGGTAGAACCACTGTTAAGGATTTATGGGAAACATGGACGAAAGTCATATAGAGTGCTTTAGATGGGCTACAAAATGTTCCCCTGGGGAAGCATACACATTGATAGCATCATATCTTATTATGTTCTGCTTTGTTTCAGTTTGTTGAAAACTCTTTTAATTCTATTTTTGCCATCACACCCCCTCCACTCCCCCCCCACCCTCACACACACTGTGCTTCTTTGCTCTCCCTTTAACCTATCATTTAAATATCCACCTTCCTTTAAGATTCAGTGCAAATACTGCTTCCCATGGGTTCTTTCTCAGTCCTTATAGCCACTGGTGGCTTTTCTTTTAAGGTTACCTTCCATCTACTCTATATTGATCTTATATATACAGAGTTAAGCATGTTTCCTTCATTAGAATATATACTCCTTGATAACAGGGACTGTTTTGATTTTTTTTTAAATCCCCATGCCTAACATAGTGCCTGTTACATAGTATACATTTAAGAAATATTTGTTGATTGATTGATACCATCTACAGATTTGATAAGCACATCATCTACGATTTCATCCAAGTTATTGATGAGAACGTTGACTAGAACAAGACCAAGGACAGATCCTTGAGGCATTCCAATAAATACCTCTCCAATTCACAATGCTACAGTCATCATTCAGAGCATGTCAGGAAGAGTTATCTTATTACAAAATGATCATTTAATGTTCTCTTACTTGAGTATATTGATATACAGATAAAACAAACAAGATATTAACTAGAGGAATCATACCTGACCATTGGATTTTGTGAAGCAACAATTAAAAACAAACAAACCTTAAATTTGACTTCTGTGATTAAAAATAAAACCCTTAAATAAATATTTCACACAGACTTTGTAGCTTTCAGGCATTACATATGCTGAGAAGTATCCCCTATGTTCTTGAATGACCAGCATATGTTATAGAACCATTGAAGGTTGGTTAACCTTTGCAGTCTAATTTTGACCTACAAGCTACTTAATTTAATCATCCCCCCATAGAAAAGGATTGAATCATTAGGAGCCAGCTTGTAGCAATAGCTATATTACATCAGATCTTCATTAACCCAAGCTAATAATGGCTGTGGACTAATGGAACTCTCCTCTCCCTCCTCCTCCTTCTTTGCTGTTTCTCAAATGAGAAACTGCCCATTCAGTGGCCTCTAGTATATAGGGGTGGGGTAGGGAGTGTGTGTATGGGGGGGGTGTGTGAAATGAGGGTAGGGTAAACTCAATTTTTAATTTGGCCTCAATTTAATCAGCCTCTAAGACATGAAATACCTAGGTTGAGAACTACTCCCAGTCTTCAAAAAGAAGAAAGAGCAACCAAAAGAAAGAGAGAAAGAGAGACGAAGGGAGGATGTACAGAAGGAAAGAAGAGTGAAAGAAAGAAAAGAAGGGAGGGAGGGAGGGAGAGGGGAAGAGAGAGAGAGAGAGAAACTATCATGTTTATAGGGAACAGGATTAGAGGTGGGGGACAGGGCTGCAATTCTTTGATTCAGGAATTAGCTTTTGTGTGTGTGTGTGTGTGTGTGTGTGTGTGTGCGTGCATGTGCGCGTGCAGGCATGCACGCACATGCACAGGTTCCTGCCTCCTCACAGCACCGTACAGGTGGTACCAGTTTCCCTGCTGATTTTCTTCTCAGCAACTGGGGGAGGATTGGACTTGACAAGGCTCTTGCACTGTAAGTAATTCTTAAAGCACAGCCCTTGCCAATGCTAGGCTCCTGCCAGCTCCTGAGAACATGAAAAGGGGAGGAGGAGCTTCAGCACATGTCTCCGTATCCCTCCCTCTTTCCCACAGGGAGTGTGGGTGCTTACTTGCTAGCAGCAAGGACAGCCTCAGTAACTAGCTTAATAACCCAAAAGGGTGGTCAAGGCCTTTGCAGAAAAAAAAAAGTGCTAATATTAAACAACCTCCTTTTATTCATTCTAGGGGCCTAGATTTTAAACTTTTGCTTTCCCCTTCCTTTTTAAAAGCAACACAGGGAAGCAAACAATGGGATTTTAAGGTCTAAAAAACACCAACCTGTGTTTCTTATAAAAATGAATCTAGTGGAAAGGGAAGGGCAGGTAGCATTGGATTCTAATTTGGAAAAATCTGATTCTGAATCCTGATTCATTTACAGGCTGTATGACCTTGAATAAGTACTTTTGCTGCTTTGAACCTCAGTTTCTTCATCTGCAAAATGAGGACAAAAACAGGAGTTACCTCATACAGGTATTGTAGGGATCAAATGAGATCGCATATGTAAAGAACTTTGCAAACCCTAAGGTATTTTATATTATTGTCATCTTCTGGGTATGAATAAAATAATTTCTTCAGTGTGGAAAGGACAAACACTAAATCAGAAATCTGACACTGCCATCAGCCTGGTATAAGTTATCATCACCTCAAGCTTGGACTATTGCAATAGCCTGCTGCTTAGTCTCCCTGCCTCAAGTTGCTTTCTGCAAGTCCATCCTCCACAGTTGTCAAAGTCAACTTCCTAAGGCATAGGTCTGACTATGTCACCCCCTGCTCAATTAGCTCCAGTGTCTCCCTATTACTTTTGTGATCAAATATAAAATCCTCTAGTGTTTGAAACCCTTCACAATCTTCCCTGAGCCCTACCCTTCCAGTCTCCTTATGTCTTATCCCCCAGTATGCTCTCTGTGAACCCAGTGACACTGGCCTCCTTCTGCTCCTCTCACAAGAAACTTCATCTCCAGATTCTGGGCATTTTCACTGGCTGTCCCTCATCCCTGGATTTCCCTCCCTCCTCATCTCTATCGCTTGGCATTGCTGGCTCCTTCAAGTCTCAGCTAAAAAAATCCCATCTTCCACAAGAAACCTTTCCTAATCCCCCTTAATGTTAGCATCCCTCTGCTGACTATCTCCCATTTATCCTGTATATATTTGGTTTGTATGTAGTTGTCCACATGTTGTCTCCCCCATGAGACTGTAACCTTCTTGGGGGCAGAGACTATCTTCTGCCCTTCTTTGTATCCCCAGTTCTTAGCACAGTATCTAGAACATAGTAGGTAGGAGCTTAATAAATTCTTATTGACTGGCTGACTCAGTCAGGAGATGTGGCCTCTAACTATGGTTCCATTACTTATGACTGGGCAAGTCATTTTTCTATGAACCTCAGTTTTCACATCTTTAAAATAGGGATAATGATAACTGCCATGTCTACTTCATAGGGCTGATATGAAGCTAAAGTGAAAGTACTTTAGAAACAGTAAAGCACTATTTAAGTATTATTCCATGGGCTTAAACCATGTGCTGAACACTATGAAGTCTAGGGAAAAGATGAATCAACTCTGAGACCATAGTACCAAGAGTGCCATGTTTGGTCCCCTTCTTCTCTCTTGGCTAATTTTCTTTCTCTTTACTTCTCTGTATCTGTTCTGAAGGTTGCCTGTCTCTCTGATACCCATCAAGCACTATAGAACCTTATCTTCTCCTTCCTAGAAAGCTGAAAACTGTACACAAAATTCCAAGCAGCAAAGCTAAAAACTCCAAACCCCAACCTATATATTGTAATGAGTGGTATGCTGGTAAATGGTTAACAACTGGTAAAAAAAAATACAATTAGCCTGGCACACTTTTAAGCTTAATTTGCATTATTAACGTTTCCTCCATTACCTTCTTAAGTCTAGAGATCAACAAAACTTCCAATCAAGTCCTAATGTAGAGTTTTCAATTTCTGGAGGTGTAAATGCTCCCACTGAAAATTTAAAAATTGACTCTGAGCCTTTTCAAGTTGGCTACAGCATGTTCCTGGAACAGTCTGATGTATCCAACAGCTCAGCCTTAGAGGGGAGCAGAAAGAACCACTAAAGAAATAAGTTGGAGTGTTTTAAAAAATGGACGAACAATTGTATGAGAAATTCAGTTCAATTAAATTCCACAAGCATTTCATTTGTACCTCCTATGTACCAGGTACTATGAAAGACACTGGGGATTCAAAGATAAAAATAAATGTAAGCGCCCTTAGCACTTACATTCTACTAGGGCTGGGGGATGAGGACAACAGGAATACAGCTAAGTCAACACTATGCTACACTACACAATACTACATTACACTACACACACATACACACACAGTATATACAAAGTAATTTCTAGGTAGAGGGGAGGAATCAATGAAATTTGGGTGGATGAAGTATGCTTCAATGGAAAAGGTGTTGGATTTGGATTAATTTCTTTTATGCTGTCCAAGAGACTTGTTCAAGGTCACATAGTGCTTCCCTAATGTCTCAGGTTTTCAAAGCTGGGCTTACTTCCTGAAGTGGTAACTGAGGCTCTGGCTTCATAGCTCATCCTAACTACTTTCTGACTGTGTAAGCTTAGGCAAGGTGATTGACTGACCTGGGTCTCAGGCTTGTTATCTGAAAAAAAGAGGGTTTAGACTAGATGGCCTCTTAAAGTTACTTCTATTTCTAAATCTGATGATATTTTCACTTATAGTGAATGTGAGGCTAAAGTAGAGACCAGATCATCAACTGTATTCCAGACATGACAGGCATGGATAAAGGATGGTTTTGATAAAAGTGATCCTGAAGTCTAAAGGATACTAGCAGATAATTATATCAAAGGGCATGCTGCATAGAACAGTGATCTCCAAATTTGTTTATTTATCTTTACTATACACCCTAGTCAGCTGAAAACTTTAAAGCATATGCCCCAAATATGTATAAATAAGTATATTTACATATTTATAAATTATATACATATGCTACTGCACTAATGATTATGCATGTAATAAAACTAAAGCAGAAATGTAAGTTTAAAAAGGATGAAATATATGCTTTTCGCTCCCTGAGTCAATAGGGAGCCAGTGAAGCTTACTAAGTAGAAGAGTGACAGAGATGGACCTGTATCTAGGAAAATTCTTTTGGGCTGGAGTGAGAAGAGGCTTGAGATAGGGAGAAGATATATGAGAGAGGTGATAAAAGATCTAAACTAGAGAGGTCATGTAAGTAGAGAGAAGGGGACAGATGGAAGAAATGTGGAGGTAGAAACAAGGACTGGCAACTGAATGGATATGTGAGGCAAGTGAGAGGGAGGGGTCAAGGATGATACCATGCTTCTGAGCCTGGAGGGGTAAGGGGTGAGTTTGGAGGGAAAGGCAATTTATTTAGATCTGTCATGCAGATCTAGCCCATCCATCTCTGTGACCCTCCATATACTGCAGGAGTCACTGTACTTCCAAAACAGTCACAGTACAAAGCCTACATTTCCAAGAGATTCAGCTAATGATTGGGCTTTTCTTCAATGCAACCACACTATCCCTTTTACCTGTTATGGACCTCCCCTATGTTTTTTTTTTCTTTCAAAAATGCCTTACTGATATCTTCTATTTTAATATCATTTTTATTTCTGAATGTCTCCCTCCCCTCTCTCCTCTCACCAGAGAGCCCTGCCTTGTAACAACAAAACAAAAAGAAAACAGTTAAGCAGAATAAAGTAAGGTATCAGTTGAGTCTTATGGCATATGCAATGTTCCACACCTACTGCAAAAAGGAAACCTCCCCCATTTCCACCAAATGAGGTTGTCCCCTCTTGGAGTAATTAAATATATGTCTGAGTTGATTAGTAATTTGGTCCTTGAAGCCTGTTGGAAAAGATTATCTGTGCTGACGGTGTTCTCTCAGTCCTACTATTTAACTAGCTATGTGACTTTGAACTAGATGATTTTTGAGATTTCTAGGGCCCATGAACCTTTTCCTTTGGAGCTGCAGAAAAGTCCCTTGATCATCTGATTGCAAATTCCAGGGATCAAGCCAAAGTTATCATCTTCTTGGCAGAAGCCATGTGGAACATATACAGCAACATGTCTTCTTGGTACCCTTTCAAACAGAGTAAGTTGAGCTCTTCATGAAGTCAAAGGAACAGACTGTTCAACAGGTTGCATCCCAAGTTCTATCTTGAGCTAAATTTATTACTCGGCAGGCAATGAATTGGAAGAATTTATTGCAGAACACGGACCCACAGATTCTGACAGATAAAGAAGCAGCATCAGGCCTCTTTCTGGGCACAATTTCCTGATTTACGGGGATGTGCCAATGACACAGGAGGTACCCCATCAGATATTATACATTTTCTTCCCAACATCTGTTCCCTCTCTTCCAGGCTCTCAGTGCTATTTACATTTGTTTTCATTTATTTGCTGAGACCTAGTGGAGAGACATGCATACGTATTCTATAAAGGAAAACTGCGTGGGTTGTACCCGGATGGTATGTAAAAGATGTTAGAAACACACAATCTGTTGCAGAAGGTACACCTCCCTGGGCCCCTAGATATCAAATCCAAGGACCATTACTAAGGCTGGGGGAGCTCAGTCAGCTCAATCTCTCACCAGGACAACTGGATGGGATTAAAAAAAAATCACTTATTGTAACACTTTTCTTCCATGAAACACACACAACTTTTAATTACAAGGATAAAATGTGCATAGAATACTTCATCTCTACAAAGGCAGCACCAAGTAAGAATAAGAATTGTTATCATTGTTAGCTTGTCTTCTCTTTGATTACTTTCTTTATTTGGAGTTTTTAATTGAAAAGGGGGAGAAATGTGTTCTTAGAGGCTCTGATTTTATGCCTAGAGAGCAAACAGATTGATGTCTTCTATTCAGAGAACAGAAGGAGATTCATTGCCATTAACACAAAGGCTGTATTATTATTTATTATTATTATTATTATTTTAAAGCAATCGGGGTTAAGTAACTTGCTCAAAGTTACACAGCCAGTTATTTTTGTGTGGGTGCCGAGTATCTGAGGCCGGGACCCAGGTCTCCTGACTCTGGGGCCAGTGCTCTTACTCACTGCGCCACCTGGCCACCCCAAGGCTGTATTATTGTGCTTGTCATGCATCTACCTAATTCCAAAAATAGCCCGAAGTTTCCAAATATCCCACTTTTTTTTTGGCATCATGGCAACATCACATCTGGTTATCTTTTTTCTTCCCTGTTTTTCATGTAGATCTTTGGTGGATGGTTTAAATGGGTTGCCAAAAATCTACATGAAGTTTGGGGGGAGGAGGGGGAGACAACTAATCATCCACCTGTGTTGTCTCCACTATGTCAAAAAGTTGGAATACTTGGAAACCTATGGGTGTCTTGGACCATGGAAAACATAACTATGAATACAATGATGCATATAGTCTAGATCATTTTGGTTTTGGTGTTAACTGTCTTGTTTGTATTTGCATCCCCATAATTTAGCACAATACCTGGAATATAGTAAGCTCTTAATAAATGCTCTTCTTTCCTTCCTTCCATTCATCCATCCTTCCTCCTTCCTTCTCCTTCCTTCCTTCCTTCCTCCCTCCCTTCCTTTCTTCCTTCCTTCTTTCCTTCCTTCTTTCCTTCCTTCCTTCCTTCCTTCCTTCCTTCCTTCCTTCCTTCCTTCCTTCCTTCCTTCCTTCCTTCCTTCCTTCTTTCCTTCCTTCCATTCATCCATCCTTCCTCCTTCCTTCTCCTTCCTTCCTTCCTCCCTCCCTCCCTCCCTCCCTTCCTTCCTTCCTTCCTTCCTTCCTTCCTTCCTTCCTTCCTTCCTTCCTTCCTTCCTTCCTTCCTTCCTTCCTTCCTTCCTCCCTCCCTCCCTCCTTCCTCCTTCTTTCCTCTCTGCTACAGAGATGAGTAAGCCAGAATAGCTAAGTTCATTTTTTCCTCCTATAACCTGTTAGTATCAGTGGTGGTGGTGGGAAGGGAGTCATTCATTATCAAAACTCAAGGAATATAAGCAGGGTCTGGAGAGAGTATGTAAGTTAATTTTGATTAAGTCAGTGGTCTAATGGGGTCTAATTTTGAGTGAATTGTAGATTGTTAATGGCTTATTCAACAAATTGAATTTAATAAACTTTTTTGGTGCCAAATATGTGCAAGGAACAATATAAGGTAGTAGAGATAAAAATCAATTAATCAACACGCATTGATGAAGTGACTACCATGTACCAGAGACATGTGCTAAGTGCTTAGGGACAAAAAAATATAAGTGAAAACGGCCCTGTCCTTAAGAAGCTTCCTTTCTGAAGGGGAGATGACACTTGTGTATATAGGTTTATAAAGACAAAGCCAAAAGGATTAGAAATAAACTTTGAATAAATGTCTGTTCAGTTGAATTGATTATGGGTAAGTCACTTTGCATCTCTGGTTCTCAGTTTGCTCATATATAAAATGAGGAGGTTGGACTTGGAAATCATTAAGGTTCCTTCCAGCTCTGAATTCCATGGAAATAGACAGCAGAGGACAGCATACATTGCCCTATGGGCCTAGAAAACTTCACACCTGAAAGGAAGCACATTCTCCAGGACTTCACCATAGGCCATTCTCTGCCCCTACAGAAAAATAGTGTGTCTGCCAACCTATGAAGTGGAAAATCCTGTCATTTCATTTTCTCCCCTGCTCCAGATTTTTGTCCCCTGTCAGCACTCCCCCAGTCACTTAGCTGGGAATGCTGCCTCCTGTACAGGATGCTAAGCATCTCTTTATTAATTGTGTTAACAGGTAAAGGGGGAAAAGGGAGCAGAGAAATCTAAGACTCAGTTCTTCCTATGAATTCATGTACAAATGCTACTATGTGCCTTAAAGGATTAATTTCACAAGCCTTAAATTGCAATTTAATTTGAAAACTAATTCAGCCCCATAATTGGCTTTCTGCTCAAATCACTGAGGCTAAAGATTTAAATTCTTAATATTCAGATGACTTTCAAGTATCTGGCCCCATCTGTGCATTAGTCCATGGTATTAATCTCTCAAGGGGATCTGTGCTGGCATAGAAATAAAATAAATAAATAAACGGGCCACACTAATAGAATAATCTATTTAGGAAAAAAGCCCTATGTTATATAGATGAAGGTTTCTTTAACTTCATTTCTAGCATGTAGATTTCACCTCCTAGCTATTTAATTTTTTAAAGTGATATCAATTTCAAAATTCATAATATAGACACTAATACATTTGTGCAGGGTTAGGGAAGCCAGTGAATTTTAATTATAACATTTTTCGCTTAAAAAGTATCAATAAGGATATCTGTCCCCCTCTCCCCCCCCCCCCCACTCATTCATGATTACAAGAGATTGTCCTGTGTTTCCTCTTATTGTATGGAAGTAATGCCAATTCTGATTCTTAGCCAGAGAACTCCATTGAGAATTAAATTAAATCAGAGTGGGTCCAGAAGAGTGAGTCATTTATTTAAAAGTTACTACAGAGCTATTTCCAGGATCTTACAATTTCTATGGGTGATCTGTAAAGGTAGTATAGCAGCTTACAATTTGTTGAAGCCAGTGGGAGTGGATGGGGGATAGTTATATTCAGGTGGGTAAGACAAGGAAATACTTTTGTTCATTCTTCAGGTGTCATTTAGATCAGTGGTCCTTGAGTTTCCATAGAACTTCAGTGAATTGTTACTTCTAATACATGATAGGTACAGAATGCCTTGACCTCTGCTCATAGCCTATCTAAATATTCTCCTCCAATGGTCATGTGAAATCTCATCTCTTCCACTCAGCCTTTCTCCCAACTACTTCATCCCTCATTAATTTCCCCTTTACTCTGAAGTCTTACTCCTAAGTTATATATATACACACACATACACATACATACATACACACACATACATACCTAATATATATACACATCTAGGACAGCTAGGTGGTACAGTGGTTAGAGCACTGACCCTAGAGTCAGGAGTACCTGTGTTCAAATCCAGCCTCAGACACTTATTAGTTGTGTGACCCTGGGCAAGTCACTTCATCCTGTTTGCTTCAGTTTCCTTATCTGTAAAAAGAGCTGGAGAAGGAAACAGCAAAATACTCTAGTGTCTTTGCCAAAAAAACAAACAAACAACAAATTGAGCCATGGAGAATCATAGTTTGGATTCTGATGACTCAGAATAAGTGTAAATAGCAATTATTTATGTTTTGACTAGAAACCCCGAGAGTCTTTCCCTCACAGATTGATTTTATTTTATTTTTTGATTAGGTAAAAGAGGCAATTCTTTGCCTCATTTTTGCCTAGCCTTTATCACTGAATGGATGCTGTCTCATACAAACTGAGACCCAGGAAAGACCTTAGCTTAAAAAGGCCAAGGCCTCAGGGTGGTTAGGTGGTGCAGTGAATAGAGCGCTGGCCCTGGAGTCAGGAGGACCTGAGTTCAAATCCCTTCTCAGACACTTAACACTTATTAGCCATGTGACCTTGGGCAAGTCACTTAACCCCAATTACCCTAACCTCTTCCCTTCAAAAAAGAAAAAAAAGGCCAAGGCTTCCCACTGCATCCAGGATCATCTCCAATTGTCCTGATTGATATTTTGCCACTGGACCTAGATGGCTCCTGAGGAGAGAGTGAGGCTGAAGACTTTACACAGCCCTTCCTCACTTAAGCACAATTCACTTTCAAGTCATAACATCTCCTTCCTGATGTCATGGTCCACTTCAAGAATGAAGGACAAACAACAGCAGCAGCAGCAGCAGGAAAGAACTTTGCTGACTGAGGCTGTTTTGGAGCTTGGGGAGTCCCAGCTCTGGAGTTCAGCTGCATCTTTTCCAACTTAGCTCTGCTTGTGGAGAGGCCAAGTTCAAAAAAAGCAGAACATAATTCATGGGGAGTAAAATATGGTCTTTTAAGATACACTCTCCAACAGGCGCACATTAGACCAGAAAGCCAGTAACCAAGAGAAAAAGAAAAGCTTTTGCTCTATGGGGGAAAAAAAGCAAAAAGCAAAGCCCACAAAACAATGTATTTCACAGTGAGGGATGTCTATTTCCCAAGACAGGTTTTCATTTGAAGGTCTCCTCAAATCCCACATGTTGATAACTCAAGGGTCTATACTTCTGTACTGAAAAAGCTGTTCCTTAATGGGGATTTGGAAAATGGTCTCTTAGACATGAGAGAAAGGGAGACAGAGAGAGAGACAGAGAGAGAGACAGAGAGAGAGAGAGAGAGAGAGAGAGAGAGAGAGAGAGAGAGAGAGAGAGAGAGAGAGAGAGAGAGAGAGAGAGAGAGAGAGAGAGAGAGAGAGAGAGACAGAGAGAGAGAGAGAGAGAGAGAGAGAGAGAGAGAGAGAGAGAGAGAGAGGGAGAGAGAGAGAGAGAGAGAGAGAGAGAGAGAGAGAGAGAGAGAGAGAGAGAGACAGAGAGAGAGACAGAGAGAGACAGAGAGAGAGACAGAGAGACAGAGACAGAGAGAGGCAGAGAGAGACAGAGACAGAGAGACAGACAGACGCAGAGAGAGAAACAGATGCAGAGAGTACTGCAGGTAGTACCAGGACATGAGAACCCAGAGACCTATCTATGTTGGACCATCCTGATGAATTAAACCTTAAGTTATTCAGTCTCTACTATCCTAGAATCTGATTATTCAAAACAACTATAGCAGAAGTTAATTTTTGCTGATTTCATTCATCCATTTATTTAGTATATAACTATTAAATGCCCATTACATACAAGTAAAGAGGCATGGTAAAGAAGGGAGAAGGCAGATTGCAGAGTCAGGAAGACCTAAGTTTAAATCCTGCCTCTGACTTATCACATGATCATGGATAAACCACTTAATCCTCCGATGCTTCAGGCAACGAAGATTATAAATTGTAACTAAGATACACACACACACACACACACACACACACACACGGTGGAAGAAGTTTCCACAATTGAACATCTTCACACTGACAAAATCTCAAGTCCAAGTCCGGTCCAGCCCACTTGACCCTCCCAGTCCCCATCAGAATCTGTAACAAATTACAGTAGATGTTGGGTGAGATGTAAAGATAAATAACACAATGCAGAAAGGGTTTTCTAAGTAAATTAATGACACAATCAAGATTTCAAGAGCACTCATTTAACTGTCTTCAGCATTATAAAGGACTTGGGAAACAGGAAATTGTTAATATTAAGTGAATCCTGTGATGATTAAAACTCAATTCAACATCCTAGAATCTCTGTTAGTTTTAAGTTTTTGTATCAACTTGGAATTACTAGAAGTATACCTTTAAAAAAATCTACATACTGACTACAAAAGTGTATTCAATCTAAAAGTCAGATCTGTCACTAATTCAGGATGCCTTTCTCCCTTCAGTCCACATTAGTTAAGTTGAAAGCAATTTGTTTCCTTTCACCAAGAATCCAGTTAATGAAGGAGTCCTTTTGGTAGTAGAGTTTTTGTTTTGTTTTGTTTTTTGTCATTGTTTAGTTAAATGTGCCTAGAATGAAACAATCAATCAATGGGTAGATCCAAGAGTCCTTCAAATAGAACTGGCCTCCAGACCACCAGTCTTGCTTCCATCCCAGTCCTATCAAGTGGAGCAACCCTTGTGGGGAGGGACCCCACCATCCCTACCACCAGCAATTGCTGATAAACCATCTTGATGGGCAAGTGAGCCTAAGAGTCTTGAGAACAGTAGCATTCCAAAGACTACTGGACCGCTTCCAGACTGTCACATGGCTCAAAATTAGAAAACAATATCATTTTATCAGTAGAGATGCCATCAAGGATGATGCATTATCATCTGTTTTTGTTGTACCATAAGGACCATGGGACCTCCCCATCTAACTTGTACCCAAAACCTCCTATATGTGTTGTCTCTACCTATCAGAAAGTGAGTTCTATGAGAGTAGGGACTGTCTTTCTTTCCTGTCTACATCCCCAGGGCTAAGCACAATGCTTTGTACCTGGTAAGCACAACAGATTTTTTTTTTACTCTTCATTTATTAAATTATTCATTCATATATGTATTGAAAGTTCCATTCATTGAATGGGGACCCAGCTAATTGGGTAACTCAGGTTGCCCTCTCCCTCTTCTCTCCAAAGGAAGGTAAATTTTGATGGCAAGAAGCTGCCCAGTTAACATAGGGTTTACTGGTTAGATTCCTTCCTTCCTTCCTTCCCTTCTTCCCCCTTCCTTTTTCTCCCACTCTTTTCTCAGAGACCAAACCTTAAACCTAGTTCACTCTGGATCTCTAGAATTGGATAAGAATGGATCCCTGGCCAAGCACCACTTAATGGCTACATTTTGGGCCCAGATGGCTCAGAGTGCAGTTCAATAGGAACTGTTTCTCTTTTGACTAGAAACCCTGAGGGGCTCCCCTCCCAGTTTGTTTGTTTTTTTAATTAAAAGGGCTATTCCTTGACACTTCTTTAAGAGGCCAATTCACTGAATGGGCATTACCTCACTCAATGTGAGAACCTAAAAAGGACTTAGCCAAAACGGCCAGGGTCTCCCACTGCATCCTGGGCCATCTCCAGTTGTTCTGAGGAATACCTGGCTACTGGACCCAGATGTCTCTGGAGGAGAAAGTGAGGTTGATGACCCTGCACATCCCTTCCTCACTCAAATCAAAGTCAACTGAAAGTCATGTCATCATCTCCCTGATGCCATGGTCCTATTCGAGAACCAAGGACAAACACAACGAGACTTTCATTGAGAGATAACATGTAAACAACTATGTACAATATATGTATATATGTATGTGTGTATATGTACACATGCCGGTGTACATACATAGACATATAGCTGAATACAGCTAAGTGGTATAATGGATAGAGTACATGGCCTGGAGTCAGGATGACTCATCTTCCTGAAGTCAAATCTGGACTCAGATACTTATTAGCTGTGTGACCCTGGGCAAGTCACTTAACCCTGTTTGCCTCAGTTTCCTCATCTGTAAAATGAGCTGGAGAAGGAAATGAGAACTGTGTTATCTTTGCCAAGAGAACCCCAAATGGGGTCAAAAAAAGTCAGACATGACTGAAAATCACTGACCAACAACACCCACCCACACCCACACATAGAGAATCTATCTCTTCCTTTTTTCTTTTCCTTCCTTCCTTCCTTCCTTCCTTCCTTCCTTCCTTCCTTCCTTCCTTCCTTCCTTCCTCTCTGTCTCTTTCTCTTTCCTTCTTTCTATCAGAGATAATCAACAATGTGCCAAGCACTATAGTAGGGCCTGGGGATAAAAAAAAAAACCAGACAAAAACAGCCCCTGTCCTCTAGAAGCTTACAGTTTAATGAGGAAAGCAACATGCAAACAACTATGTATAGACAGGATGTATACTAGAAAACTTGGAAGTAATCTCAGGGGGAAGGCCCTACCCCAAAAGGGGGATTAGAAAGGATTTCTTGCAGAAAGTGGGATTATAGCTGAGATTTGAATGAAATTAGAGAAGCCAGGAGACATATGGAAATACCTATAAAGAGTTGTGGAGAGGGACAGTGTTATAGTATGAGAGTTCTGAGAGGGGAGGGATCAGGTCAGGCTGAGATAGTCAGGGAAGGCATCAAAGAGGAGATGAGATGGACAGGTAAAGAATAATAGTGAGGAGAAAAGAAGGTATTTCAGTTTGAAAAAGGGTATGAGCAATGGCAGAGATGGAAATTCACAAGGTGGCTAAGTGGGGTCATAGCTTTAGTGTAGGAAGGGATCCTAGGAGCCACCTAGTCCAATATTCTCATTTTATGGGTGAGGAAGCTGAGACCCAGAGCAGGGAAGTGATTTGTCTAAGGTCACAGAGGTAGGATATGTCAGAAGCAGAATTCAAAACCAGGTCCTCTGATCCCAGATCCAAGACTCTCCATTATGCCACACTGAGGCTAGATTTAATCCTTTGGTCTTAATTAATTGAACAGCTAGGTAATATAGTAGATAGAGTGCTAGACCTAGAGCTGGAAAGACTTATCATCCTGAGTGAAAATCTGATCTCAGACTCTTCCTAACTGTGTGACCTTGGGCAAGTAACTTTACCCTGTTTGCCTCAGTTTCCTCATCTGGAAAGTGAGTTGGAGAAGGAAATGGTGAAGCACTGAAGTTATCTTTGCCAAGAAAGCCCCAAATGGAGTCATGGACAGTCAGACATGACTGAAAAATGACTGAACATTAATTCTGAACAGTGAAGAAAGTGTTAAGATATAACATGCCCTAAGCACATTAGGATTATAGGATCATAGATTTAGACCAGGAAAGGACCTTTGTGGTTACCTAGTTCAACATTTCATTTACAGATGAGGAAACTGGGACCCAAAGAATTTAATAGACTTGTTCAAGATCGTAAGTGGCAGAGATAGGATCTGAATCTTGTTCCTTTGATTCCAGATCTAGCATTCTGTCCTCTGTCTCATTTTACCTACTTATGGTTTCACATAATTAATTTAGAATAATTATCTAAGGGCAGAAACTTTCTTTGCTTCAGTGCTAATAATTTCCTGCTGATTTTAAGGGTCTGGGCACATATCTAATTAACCAGTCACCAGGGTCTTTCTTCCAGTAGTGAAGACCAAGGGCACCTTCCCTAGGGCAAACTGTCCATCCTATACGATATACAAATATGGTGCTAATAATCTAACATGCACTTTGAGTTTGGTTTCTAGTAGTGAGAATGGGCAGCCCTGAACCACTGCCACTCCTTTATTTCAACTGAAAGAAGGTTATTATTAAAAGAGGAAAGAATAGAATTCAATGGAGAAACCAAAAAAGAGATGGGAAAACCTCTAGTGGAGTCTGGGCTAAGAAGAGACCTTGGGGTGAACTTGGGGTCTGAAGCTAATGTGTGCTGTGTGGATATGTTTAACTATTCTAATTATATTACTTACATTTTTTGGGAAAAAAGATTCTTGTCTTGCTGAATCAATATTTAATATATATTTCCATTTGTTTTCTGAAAGAATATACGTCTTAAACCCTTCATTAGCCCATCAATCTAAGGAATAATGATTAATTCTGGCTGCAGCTTTCCTTCATTTCACAAAGGCTCAGCACAGCTCCCTTCTATTACTATAATTTTCTGATATAAGAGAAGAAATTGCAGTAGTAAAAGTATTTCTAGTTTTGGGGAGTCTCCTACTTAGGTAATTGGATTCCATTCTCAATTCTGACTTCATTTTCTCTGCTTCTCTGGCTTGGCCTGGGATAGTAGGAGTCAGTTAAACAGAAGCATGGTACAACTTTATCATAGTATTTTAAGGGACACAGCCTTATCATTACTTGTGGAGGACTAATATCAGAACTACAGATTTGCATGTTCCTTGGGGAGGCAGGGGTTGAAAGACAGAATTGACATGTTAATGTAAATGTAGGCCTTTAAGAGAAAAGTGATGGTGTGAGAAAAGAAGGGTAATAATCACAAGGCCATGGGAAATTTGATGTTTTGGAATAGGAAACCCTATATTTGACCTGCTTCCAAGGCAAAATTCACTCCATCAGTTATAGGCAAAGCCCCAAGGCACCTTGCCTTCTTCCACATTCTGTACTCAGGAGGAGGAGGCCTGATGCTGATTTTCTAGCTTAAAGGCTTATCTGGATTTTTGTTGAGAAGATGCTGCAATTTGCTGCTTTTGTTATCCTAATGAGAAAAGCTAGTTAAACATTTGGGAAGACTTTTCATATCGATTGGTTTTAGAAGATGTGGGAAATTAGATTTGTTATGGAAACAACACCCCAAACTCCAGTACTTTCAAATATCACACTGGCCCATTCTCACATCACAACTTGCTGCCGTACACTGCCACACTGAAGTCACTGCTGGCTGCTATGTTAATGTAATCATCCCTGCCACAAGACTCCTTAAAGGAAATGGCTGTCAGAAAGGATCCTTTAGGGTCTCTGCCTGCCCCTGTCAACCCCACCCACTCCTCTTCTGTCCGAAAAGGAGAGGTAAGAGGAAAGTTCTAGCAGAAAACATATCACATTTTGTCCTTTTCTGTGCTAGGGTCATGCAATCCTGAAAGACAATCAGTAGAGAATGCAATTCACCTTGTTGAAAATAGTTGCCCCTAGAGACCATTCTATGACAACTACCTCAGGCAGCAAGAAAGTAATGATAAATATCTGCTGACACCAACCTAAAGTCAGTCACCAGTTAAACCCTTCAACGGGCAAGAACAATTTCCTCTGAAAGTAAGTGGAAGGCAAGAAGGATCACAGCACTGATCATTTTAATATTACCACTACCCAGCTTCATAAAATTATTTATCTTGATCTCTAAAGAGAGCCTCTGCAGAATCTCCAGTAAGCTCTGGTTAGGACCCACAACATCCTAATTAGTTTTGCTTGGTTGTTTTTCAGTTGTATTCAACTTTTCACAAACCTCTTTGGGGTCCTCTTGGCAAAAATACTGAAATGGTTTGCCATTTTCTTTTCCAGCTCATTTTACAGATGAAAACCTGAGGCAAACAGGGTTAACTGACTTGTCCAGGGTCACACAGCTAAGAAGTGTCTGAGGTCACATTTGAACTCAAAAAGATGAATCTTCCTAACCACAGGGCCAGTGCTCTCTGCGATATGTCATCACTTAGCTGATACTAATTATCGAACATCTGATTTTTCTTGACTTGCCTATCCCACAGATTTCTACTATCACTGAAACTCACATTCCCACAGTCCCCACTTATTCCTTTTAGCAAGCCCCTTCTCTTAAATGCTTTTATTTCCTATCTGTAAAATAGAATGGGTAGTCTTAATAGGCAATGGGTGCCCTCTCACAGGAGGTCTGGATGGGCATTGGCTGGGTAGACTGTGAAGTGAATTCTTTTTTGGGTATGAGTTGAACTAGATAGCTTCTGAGGTTCCTTCCAACACTAATATTTGGAGAATCCCTGATTCTGTGAAAATGAGGTACCTGGACTAGACCAGGGATTCTTTTCCTTTTTGTGTGTCATAAACCCCTTTTTATAGTCTGGCAAAGGAAGCCTATGGAGCCCTTCTTAGAAGAATGTTTTTTAAGTGAGCAAAATAAAATACCTAGGATTACAAAAGACACTAATTATATTGAAATACAGTTATCAAATTACTTTTTAAAAGAAGACAAATCCATGGAACACTAGATTAAGAAACCCCGGACTAAGTGATCTCTAAGATTTCCTCTGGCCCTAAACTTCTAAGGTTAGAACTAAATTTAAGTGGACTAACATAACTATTCAGAATATTTTCTTTCTCTTTCCTCATCAAACTAACCTTGGGCTGAATTGTATGAATAGTTATTACTATTGTATTATCATAATTAATGATATCATTTATATAGCATTTTAAGGTTTGCAAAGCACTCCATATATCTTATCTCATTTGTTCCTCATAAGGACCCTTAGAAGTAGGTATAGTACCTATATGCTGCCCCCATTTTACAAATGAGAAAACTGAGCCTGAGAGGGGTCAAATGACTTATGCTGGATCACACAGCAAGTAAATGTCTGAGGCAAGATTCAAGCTCAGGTCTTCTGACTCCAAGTCCAGCATTTTATCCTGAATTGGTGGCTGATCAGTATACTCCTAGATTCTTTGGGTCATTTAGGTGGACTCCCAATAATTCTAAGTTAGAGATGCAACTACTTTTTAAAAATCAGTGAACATGTAATGGATTGTCTTTATAGGTATGGGTTGTAATTGGCATTGTTAGAAGGAATTCCTGCTCTGATTAGAGAGCTAATGACCTGTTGGGGTATATGTGATGAAAACAAAACTTTCAAAGAAATCCCAGGCATAGTTCTTCTCTCTTCTTTCCAAGGGTGGTGGGAAAAAGAGGAAGTGAAATTATCAACTGCTCCTTATCATTACCATTATATTCATAGGGGGCCAGATTGAGTTTCAGTCAGAGTTGGGGGCTTAGTAAAATGCAGGGTGAAACTATTGGCAAGGTAAATCAGAGGTGGCCCATTGTGGACAATGTCTTTGTCAAGACACCATAGCTATGAAATAGTACTCTACCTGGTTTGGAACCTTCATCCACAGATCCATTGTAGACTTGGTTTATAAACTCTGGCCTGTTGTCATTCATATCAATCACATAGATGTAGAGGTCAATAGGATTCTCCACCTTGTTTCCATTCATGTCTACTGCATGGGCTCTAAGCTGAAAAAATAAACAAACAAACAAAAACAGAAACAACACATGGTCAGAATGCGAATTTGGCTGATGCTTCCAAAAGTTCTGAGGGCTTCTGTCACACACACCAGAGCAAAAAAAAGCATATGGTTTCCATTCAAAGTCTCCCAGATTTATGGTACTTTCCGATGAGATGAAGTCTGTCTTAGAAATGAAGCTGATGAATGTCTGGGGGTTAAAGTGGGCTTACTTCCAAACACTCCTTTAACACCCTAACATGTGCAATCATCATTCACAAGGGGTTGGGGGGAAGGAAGAAAGTATGCCAGTAACCTTAGAGAGTAAGTTTCTAATCTGTATCACATGTGCTCTATATAGAAATTCCCAGGTGCTCCTGAACCATGTAGTGAGCATGAGAACACCTCACCCTGGTCCCTTGACACAGGAAGTATGCTTGAGATCACAAAGAAGGGCTTCCAAGGTGTTTTTAAGGATGCAGACAGCACTGACCTTGTGGAGCAGAATCATCATTACCCAAATCCTTCAGTGTTCTCTATTCCCCAAACCTCAGGCAATGCATATCACAGATGAGCACTAAAGACTTCTTAAGAGACATATAAACAAACATGATAAGGGAACACCAAAGAAAAACTCACCCAGAAACCTTGGACTGCACTGGTCTGCCACAATGAAGCTGCCCCAACACTATATTTCTCTTTCTCTTTTTGATAATCAAGCCTGTAATTAAAGTATAACGTGCCAGCCTATAACAAGCAGTGGCCAAAAATGTCTATGTACTTTCCCTGCTATCTGCAGGTAGCCACAGAGTAGTAAAAAGGTTGGTGTTCACATTAGGGCTATTGGCAGCAGATGCTGTTGTCTTGCCCCTATGGTTCAAGAGTCCAGTCTATAATATTTTGGTGACAGAGATAGCAGAGTATTCTCATCCCAGCAATTTGATAAAATGACCATGAAAATTCCTTGTGGCACTCTTTAAAGGTGAAATTTTACTCATTGCTATTAATATAGTGGGGGTAGGGAACATTTCACACCTATCATAGAGTCTTCTGACACGCTGAAAGTTGAAATACATGTTCATTCTTAGAGCCCAGTAGTCAGAATATCTGCATCACAGGATCTGCTGGGCATCTGAAAATTGATTTGTGCCACTTCTGTATATAACTATCTAATGTTTCAAGTGGGCAAACATGTCTACAGTAGCAGCAGCATCTTAGCTTTGGGGCTTTCTACTTAAAATGTTTCTTCTGCTGATATCTCCAGAAAGAGAAATTCTTGCCAGGTAACAGTGGAGACCAAGGGTTTGTCTCCTTAAAATAAAAGGACAACCATAGTCTATTAAAATGAATGAGTAGAGTGACAAGCCCTCTGGGATAACAAGCTGAAGGCAAGAAAGAATTGGAAGGCATTAGAGGACAGACCAGGTAGCTCTGCTAATTTGGGCATCTGGTACAAGACTACATTTGTAAGTTCTTCCCTTCTGAAATCTATTTGCTTCTATGTGCCCTGCTTGCCCTCAGGAGTTGAACACACAAGGAAAAAGTTAAAATAAAAGTACAGAGTGTGGGTCAACATTTTGGGGTTGATTCTCAAAACAGCATTCAGATCTGGAGGGATTTAGTAGATAGGCAGGAATTCCCTCCGGAAAGAATAGAGGGTGGGCATATATGATTTGTTGACAGGGCTTCTGGTGAACGGGATCACAGAACCAAAGAATGTCAGGGCTTAAAGGAGTCTTGGACAATAGAACCACAGAATTTCAGAGTTGAAAAGGACTTTAGAACGTAGCACAATATCAGAATTAGCTTTGCCCAAGTACCACCTCCTTCAGGAATTATTTCCTAGTCCTCATGTCTGCTATTGCCTTTCCCTTTCTATCTCCTCTCCATTTATCTTGTACGTACTAATTTATATAGGCAATTTTCCCCATTAAAATTTAAGATTACTGAGGGTAGAGACTTTGATATTTTTTTCTTCATATCCTCAGTGTTCAGCATACATCTAGCACATAGTAAGTGATTAACAAATGTTTGTTGATGGGTTGACTGATCTAATCTAATCCCTATATTTTATAAAGGAGAAAATGGAGGTCCATTAGAGGTTCCCCAAGGTTATAAAACTAATTTGTAGTAGAGCTGAGGTTAGAACCCAGGTTTTGCAACTCCTACTCTTCCCATGTCACTGTCTGGCCTCTTGATCATGGGCAGGGGATTGCATAAGATGGTCTAGTCCAACTAGACCTTTAAAATCTCTTCCAAGATGCCTTCCCACTTTAGGATGTTATGGTTCTTTGACCCTGGAAAAGTGGCTAAAACCAAGATGAAAGGAAGGCCTTTGGGAAATAGAACTTTGAAGCAGAGAGTGTCTAGGGAATGGGAGCTGGTGCATGTTAACTGTGAAGAGCTGGATCCAGCTGGTTCCAAGTGAATTCTTCCTATTATCCAATCTCTTAGCATAGCTCTCATTACTGCTGCTTCATGTACCTCCGAAAGGAAGGCATTTATACATGATGGCTGCTGAACGAAAAATGAAAGTGCTAATTGTATTCATATTGGCTCCAGTGTTTTGGTTTGCTTCAGACAGCAGTGAATGGAATTTTACCCCTTAATTTGTGTTTTTAAGAAGAATTTCAAGGCTTACTTGACAAAAAAATAGAGGAAAAAAGGGAGAGGGAAAGCCAAGTGTGTTGTGCAACAAACCAAATTAACATTGATTCCTAAGAAAATTGCAAAGCACAACACAACATGAGATTGTGCAAAAGTCCAAGCCCAGGCTAAGTTCTATTAAGAACAAACCTAAAGTGCTGTGTTGTGATGCTAAAGCCCCCAGCATCCATCCAGCTGCCAGTCACTGTGAACTATCTGCATCTCATCCTCATGGACAAACTACTCAGCCAGGAGCCACAGAGCTATCCTTCATCGTGTCAGATGGAGCCAGTCAATAACTCTACAAGGCAAAGGTCAAGTTGTCTTTGGAAAAAAAAGTAATTGTGTACTAAAATTAAAGTTATTATCTTCAAACTAAGGTGGTTTTGGGTGCTTTTTGCTCTATCTTTAGGTGCAGAAACTGCTTCATTCAGAGATAACATGTCACGTGCATCACATAGTTATTTAACCTTCAAGTTTGCCTTCCATCCTGCCCTGCCTCACCTCAAAAAAAAAGTTTTAATCAAATTTGATAGCTTTTGTTTGAAACTTTCAGGAGCAGCTCTCTGGTAAGCCATAATCAGTTTTGCCACTCAACAAGCTTATGGGCCTGGACACCCAGCATGGTTAGAGTGGGGGGAAAAAAACATTTCAATAACTGAAATGTTACCCAGTTCTTCTTATATTCCTGGGATTCAGGGAAGTACTTTCCCCTGTTCATGTGAAGAGGGTACTTTTTAAACTTTGAGTGGAAAATGCCTCCACTAAAGTCCTTCTCCAGTCTGCCAGTGGCTACGCCAATGGAACTCTACCTCTGGCAGGTTTGACTAAATTGGAGAGGCTTTGAGTATATATAAGTCTGGCGATGGCCTAAGTACTTATTATCTACAGTAGGCCAATCTTGAGTGTGGACAGTTTCATCATCAGGGTAGCAAGTCATGTAAATAGTTAAGAAGACTTTTTACAAAGGAAGCTTTGGAGGACAGTGACCTGCCCCAGTGGAGGGAATACCCAACCAAGAGAATCATGGATGCATGGAATACTAAAGGAACAAATGGAAGGTGATATATTTGAAAATACAAAATGAAGGCTTGGTTTTATGTTTGAATAATTATGAGACAGAAACAGTGTTGGATCTTGAATTGAAGGTCCTGGGTTCAAATCTTGACTCTTTTACTCACTATTTCCATGACCATGGACAAAACATTTAACCTCTTGGTGCTTCAGTTTCCTAATGTGCAAAATGAGCAAGTTGGACTAGATAACCTCTAGCTCCTTTCAAATATAAATCTCTATTCCAAAATGAATCTCCTGATTTATAAGACAATTCAGAGAAACATCACAAAGTACCCATTTTTGGTTGCTTTCCTTTGCTACAGGTCACAAAAATATATCTCAATCACTTTTTTCATACATGTCTACATGCACAATTATTTTGTGTATCAACACCTCAATTTACACAATGATTGTGATCCTGAAAAGTTATTCTCAGATTGGCCATTTGGAAATCTTACCATATTTTAAGGACACTAAGAGGTATCTTAAGGCTTTTTAATTTAACTCAACAAATATTTATTAAATATCTACTTACTATGTGGAAAGCATTGATGTAGGTGCTAGGAATTCAAAGATAAGAATGAAACCTCTCCAGAACTCACAGAGCTTATATTTCACTGGAATTTAAAGGAATGCTATTGATTACCCTTTGGTAAAGTGGGAGCAAACTTTGAAAAGATATTACCTTGTCATCCCATAATTTGTCTGTTTATGAATTGATTTTTGGGGGTTTGCTTAAACTGAAGCAGGAATAAATATTTTTACTGTGAAAAGTATTTCTGTCTTTACTGTGGTAAACCATCTGGCTTCCTTCCCAGCCCTCAACATTCCAGTCAGGATCCCAGGAACAGGCTTAGCTCTCTCCCAGGTCTTATGACCACTCATGCCATTGGCAAGAGGAAATATAAGGATCCCCAGCATTTAGTCAGCTGTTTTGCTTGTCCAATTCTGACTTTATACCCTCTAGCAATTGCTAATTGAGAGTAGGAACTGTTTTGTTCTTTGTATCCCCAGACAGTAGTACAATAACTGACACATTTATCGTTTAACAAATTCTGATTTTGGCATGTTTTTTGTGACTAAGACCTGGCCCAGTAACTAGTCCCAAAACTGGGTGACTGTTTTGTTCCTCGTAACCAAAGTCCTTCTCTTGGGACTCTGTCCTATGTCCCCACTCCTGATGGTTCTCAGTTTTTCATATGTAAGATTAGGGAGTTAAACTAGTTAACATCCAAGATCCATTCCAGTTCTATGACCTTTGGTTTGGCCTCTAGTTCTGATGAAAATTGAAACTTTAACATGTGTCTTAGTCTTAGTGTTTGATTCCCAATTCCTTATGGTGACTCCCTTGCCTACTTTAATCATAAGTAATGATTAAAGAACAGTCCTGTCTAAAGACAGGAGGATGGATGAGATGGCCACTGGGTCTGTACTGATAATCAGGGGTTATTTGGGCCATCCCTCTCATTTCAACCAAGAGTTTGTATACTGGTGATCTAGTTTCAAAAATATCCAGTTAGTACCCCCAGATATAACATGGGGGTACCTGAGTGCTTATATGATAGGTGAAGAGAATAAACAGAAAAATAGAGATAGTATTTGGAAAGAATAGCCATCTTGAAATTCCTCTGTTCAACAGCAGTCACTATGGTTTTGGCACTGGTTATATTAAAAATTCCTTTTCTGTGAATCAGTAGAGAAGTTGTTCCTAGAGGTGATGTCTCCTGGGAGTGAGACTTCAAGAAGAATGAGTTTTTCTTGAAAAGGGGACAATTCTAAATGAATGCTAGTTAGTGGATTTGAATCAACAATGAGAATTAAGTGGGTGATGATCATAACTTTTCAGGGTCCCTTCCATATCTTTAAAAATAAGCAATACAGTAAACCATGATTGGAGCTTTGCATAGGATCAAAGAATTTAGAGGGTGAAATGATCTCAGAAGCCATCCAGTTTGCCCCCTTCATTTTACTGACAAGGAAACTAAGAATTATAGAGACTAAGTACTTTGACCAAGGCCACATAACTGGTAAGCAACAGAGCTGAGATTAAAATTCTGATTTTCAGACTGAAATCTAGGGCTCATTCTGCTACAACACACTGTCTCAGGTGGCTAAATATTATAGCATTACTGTCCATCATCATGTTCTAATTCTATATAGGTGAAGGCACAATGATGGTGAAAAGTACTTGAGTATGTTTCCAATTGTCATATTAGTTACAAAAATTGGAAAATTAGTAATGACTCTTTTGTCTGTATAATTTCCCTTTGTGGAAGAGCAGATATTATGTCTATTGTAAAGATGGGAAAACAGGAAATTCAAGACTCCTCTCTCTAATCTGTCATTTTCATGGATTCCTATGATCTTTCTAATATATAAGGATGTCCATGTCAAAAAACTTGCCCACTCAAAACTTTCCTCAGCTGCCTATTGCCAACATTATAAAATACAAGGTCCTTGGTTGGACATTTAAGGTCCCTTCTGATTTCTCACTGACCTGCCTTATTTCTCCAGCCTTATTTCACATTACAAGCCTGTATTTCAGCCAAACTGCACTGCCAGTGATTCCTCTGACTTGACAGCCCACTCCTGCTTTGGGATATTAGTGCAGGGGCCATCTCCCATGTCTGGAATGTACTCTTCCATCATTTCTGCCTATTAAATGCCTTCTTTTCCTTCAAGGCTCAACTCATATGGCACCTCAATTCAACAAGTACTTATTAGGTATCTTATGTGTGCAAACCACTGATCTACATGTTAGGAATACAAAGAAAGAAATGAAAAACATCAACTGCCTTTCAAAGAGTTTATATTAACCTGGGAGATACAAATAAACTGCTAAGTAAAAAATAAAATAACTTAAGGTGGGAGAAAGTGCTGAAAACTAGGAGGCATCTGGAGAAAGTGGCACACAAGCTCGATGGGGTTATGGAACCTGAATCCCTAAAAGGAAAAGATCATTTCTTTGAAAGCAGCTCAGTTGCTGGCATCTGGTCCATCCCAATCCACCTGGGTACTCCATAATCCCTTTAACTGCCCTTTCACTGTGGCTCTCTGGACCATGACCACTTAACTACTTTCATAGTCTACACCTGGACCACCCCAGGCTATTTACCACTATACAGTCTTTTCTTGCATCTAAGTACCAATCTTACCTCCATTAAATTGCAGAGATTCATTAGGAATCTCACTCCTATTGGTGTCACAATAGCTCAGATTTACTAAGAATCTTGCCCACCTAACCAGTGTTACAATAAAACCTCACTACTTTGACTGAAAGAAGGCTTGAGTGGTCGAATTCTTTTAAGGCAGACACCCCCTGCCCTTGACCCTTGCATTTCGGGGATCCCAGCACCCCAAACCACAACAAGCTGAGCCTTAACAAAATCTAGCTATTTAAAAAGGCAGAATGAGGAGGGAGGGCATACCAGGTATGGGGGTCAGTCTGCACAGAGACATGAAGATGGAATATGAATTGTCATGTGTGAGAGATAGCAAATAGACCAGTTTGGATGAAATGCAGAGTGCCTGAAAGTGGAGTAATGTGTAAATAAGTCTGGCAAAGTATATTGGAGTCAGCATGTGAAGGGCTTGACATGTGAAGCTAAGGAAATTGTATTTTCTTTTAGAGGCAGTAGGAAGCCACTGAAGATTCTTGAGCAAAAGAGTAATGATTGGTCAGACCTGAGTTTTAGGAATCTTACTTAGGTAGTTGTATAAAGGATGGAACAGAGAGGAGAGACTGGAAGCTGAAAATCTAATTAGGAGACTAGTAAAAACTCCTAAAATAGGTGATGAGAATCCATTAGGGTGATGGCTGTGTGAGTAGGGGATAGATACTAGTGATGTTATAGAGATGAATCACATTAGACTTGGCAACTGATTGGATTGGGGGGCATTTGGGAAGGGTCGAGGATGACCCCAAGGTTGTGAACTTAGATGAGTGGGAAGACAAATATCTCTGTGAAGCCTGCCCTGATCTCCCTGGTTTCCCTCAGCTGAAAGGGACTTCTCCCACTGGAAGTACCATCACCTCCCTCCCCCTTCCCTTTTCTCTGATTGTCTGGTTCTTCCTAGATTATTTTATTTTAAGGAAAATGCCCAGGCCATCCATGCCTTTATTCCTCTCCAGCTTATTTATACTCCTGACTATGTGCTTTTTCTACCATGTCCCCAGAGGATGCCTTCTTTCCCACCCCATTATTACCTTCCTTTTATTTGTGTTCACCCATTATAATGTAAGCTCCTTGAGAGTAGTTTCTTTTTGCTTGTTTTAATTCTCCCAGCACTTAGTAAGTACTTAATAAATGCTCCTGGACTTGATTTGACTTCCTCTTCAAATTTCCTGATAGAGCTTTGTCTGCACCTTCCTTTTGTTCTCACATCACTTTATTTTGTATTATTATTCTTTATTCACATGTTGTACCATACTCAATTCCCTTAGTAGACTATAAGCTCTGTGAGGGCAGGAATGGTGTTATTTTCTATCACTTTCCATGGTGTCGAGCACAATGCCACATGTATGGTAGACAATAAATGTTTTCTGAATTGAATTGAACTAAATTCAATAGTGATATTAAAGCTGAGATCATATTCTTTGCTCCTTGAACATAGTATGGTAGAAAGAGCCCTCATTTGGGATTTAGAAGGCATGACATATGTTCTTGGCTCTGATGCTATTATATAACCTTGGGCAAGCCCTCCGACTTTCCCCGGCACATAGGTCTTCTCTATCTCCTCTCCTGACTGTTTATATTACTCCTTACACTTTAAAAATCATGGAGGAGACATATCAGAATTTAAATATTGCTGGGAACTCTTCTTTTGGCAACATGTGTTCATTTTAGCAAGATTCCCATGCATAATGAGAGAGGTGCTAAAGTCAATTAGAAAAGACAGCAACTAATTTTCAGTGGATTTGGATGGAATTCCAACATGGACTTCTGAGTAGGCCTACCAAAATCTGATTTACTCTTGAATACAAGATATTTTTTCAGAGAAGGATTGAAAAAGGAAAAGACAGGTTCCAGCTGTGCCTGAATTTCCCCCAAGAATGTGTCCAGGATTTGCATTTTGCAACCCTGGTATAGTAGCTTCTATCTGACAATGGACATGACTGACAGTCCTTAAGTACTCAGACTTTCAGTTCACCAGTGACTTACTCCCTGGCCAGCACATGGGAACAGTGCTTTCTGTTACCTATCCTGGGCATGTTGAAGTGCCAACAAAATAAAATCAGGAAGCTAATTGCCCCCCAACTTTGCTTGGGGGAAAAATAAACAGGCTTAGGAAGAGTAGATGTACATGTTGAGAATTCACGAATGAGCACTCAAAGAGTTCCTGCAAAATGCATGAAGGGAAATTTGGCAGGGATCTCTTGTCTGTGTTGATTTCTTCTTTCTTTACTTTCTTCATTGCCTTCCTTTCCCTCCCCTAACATTTCTTGATGCAAAGGTACTTTGGTTATGTTAATGGTGTAAATACACTATGGGTCCCAGTTATTAGCTGAGATTGCAAAAGCTCACTGATGCTTAGATGGAGCTCCAAATGAAAATGATGTTTTTGGTTTTGCTTTTTTTCAAGTAAACAGTTGATTGAAGATTAACATTGGCCCACATTAACAGGAGGTGATGTGGCTAAATGGCTAGAGAGCTGGATTTGGAGTCAAGAAAATCTGGAACTGAATCCCACCTTTGCCACTCACTAGTTGCATGACCACAGACAAGTCATTGAACCTCTCAGTTTCCTTATCTGTAAAATAGGAATAGCAATACTTGTTTTTTTTTTTTTTTTAAAGCAATTGGGGTTAAGTAACTTGCTCAAGGTTACACGGCCAGTTATTATTTCTGGGTGTGGTGCGGAGTATCTGAGCCCGGATTTGATCCAGGTCATCCTGACACTGGAGCTGGTGCTCTTACTTGCTGGCCACCTGGCCGCCCCTAAGCAATCGGGGTTAAGTAACTTGCTCAAGGTTACACGGCCAGGTGTTTCTGGGTGGGTGCTAAGTGTCTGAGCCTGGGATACGATCTCCAGGTCTTCTCAACACTGGAGCCGGTGCTCTTACTCGCTGTGCTACCTGGCCGGGAATAGCAATACTTGTAGTAACTACCTCAAGGGAAAAAAGTGTGCAAAGAACTATAGAAATTTTAAATGCTAAATATTATTATTACAATCCCTGTTGATTTTGTAGTCCAACCTTTGCAATTAACGGTGATGTGATACTGCAAGGAAAATGGACTCCTTCTTCATCACTGTCACTCCCAATTCCAATCCTCAAACCTTGTCTCTTGTCATTGCGATGTGCTGGATGAATTGTGCTTGCTTTCTCATTTGGATAGTTATCAGCAATGGGCCCTTCTTCTCTGACAGGGAGTTTATAATGAATTCTGTTTGCTGGGACTACATCTTAATGGTAGTAAGACAGTGAAAAGGTACCAGTGTAATTCATCTGCATGGGCAGGGGGAGAGGAAGGGAACCAACCACGCCATCAAGTACTCTTTAGAAGGTCTGGTTGTCTGAGTAAGGCAGAGCAGGAGGTTGCTTGTGTATCACGATTTGACAGAAAGGTCCCTTTTACCTTCCTCTATCTGTCACAGATTACAATGAAAGCTTCCTTTCTCATTTTCTCTTGTTAAAATACTACTACCCCCTTGGAAGGTAACATATTAGGCTGTTATCAGTCATTTACACCCCTGTGTGGATGCATATTTATCAGATCCTTTCTGGTGACAGCGAGCTGAAAGTCTTGGAAGATAGAATATAGGGATGATTTTGGAGCTCAGAGATGCCCCAGGAAAGACAGGGCTAAGCTGAAACCTATAGGAAGCAGGCAAGGGTTACTCAGTAATAGTGACAGAACAGCCTATTGCTTGGATAGCTATGCTGAGAGGCAAGATGGAAACATAACAAAGGCAAATTTTACTAACCTCAAAAAGCTTGACTAGGCCTTATCCTACACATTTTGTTGCCTTTGTCTCTCAAAATGATCAATGCCATGAATACCTTCCAAGTGCCCTTTTAACATTTTTTTTGGGGTGGGGGCTTATTCTGCTTCACACAAGTCAGACACAACCCGACATTGTACCATTCCCCCAAATATGTTGTTTCTCTCTGTTAGAATTTATATTTCCTGAAGGCAGGGTCCAGTATTGTTTTTATATTTGCATCACCAGTGTTCAGTTCTTCATTTCTTCATTCAGTGATTCATTCATTCATTCCTAATGTGCTAATATTTCCATGGGTTTTGAATTGTCCAAAATGAATTTCAGTCCTTGGACAGAAGAGCTAGTCAGTCAGTCAACATTTATTAAGGGCCTACTATGCACCAGGCACTGTGCTAAGTGCTGAATTAGGCATGCCTGGTAGAGTTACTGTAGACGCAGCAAAGAGAGACCTTTAGGTCTAACTTCCATTTCTTCAGCTCAGCTTATATAGCTGCATCGACATGAATTTTGGAGGCAGCTTTTCCTGAATATGAAAGCCAATCGTGTACATTTTAAAAGCTGCTAAGACAAGCCAATCAAAATAGAATCTTGAGTCTAAGTGTGATGAACAACTCTGATTTTAAAAAGAGATTTTCTATCAGCTGAAAAGCTCTTGAAGCTTCAGGGAAAGTGAGTTTTCAGGAAGAAAGGACTGAAGTTTCAGAGAGAATTATTATCTGAAATAGTAGTAGCTACTCAGGAGTGGCCTAGGCTTGCTGAGTACAGGGGAGGTGATCCATGCTAACAACTGCCACTTCCGAAAAGTTATGAGACATGATTTTTAAAAAATGGAGACACACATCTGACAGGAGTAACATTTCAGCAAGAAATCAAAGAGCGGGATGATGTAAGCCCTGAAGCCAAGGTCTCTAAGAGAGGAGAGAACAAGAGGGACTTTTCGGGTTGATGAAAGATTCCTTTCTTGGAGCTACCACAATAATTAAAAATTAATCTGTCTCATCTTGAAAAGGTGAATTTAATCAGGCAAATGGCCTCCCCATGTGGACAGTTAAAAAGGAAAGTGCTGTAAAAATGCTGAACCTGAGGCGATCTGACTAATTATGCAAAGGGAAGCTTTGTAAGAAAATCATGGCATGTGATGACAGGACCTGTGTTGAAGCATCCTTAGGATAATGAAAGGAACTCAGTTTTAGACTGGTGGTGATGGGGATAGGGAAGAGGAGGAAAGGAACTTTGGAGGATGGTAGTAATCTGAAATCACAGAGTTACAGATCTATGGAACGGACCTCAGAGGCCATCTAAGCCTAGTTGTTCATTTTTCAGATGAAGGAACTGACATCCTGAAAAGTTAAGCTTATTTACCCAAGTTCACACAGGTAGTAAGCACTGGATGTAGGCTTTGAATCCAGGTCCTCTGACTTTAGAAACAGTTTTCATTCTACTGTACTGTACTATGCTACCTTCCTCTTTGGGGGCTGTTAACAAGAGGCTTTCCCCCCACTTTTTTTTAGGGTGGAGGAAGATAATTAAATAGATCAGTTGCTGCTTCTGCACACATAGAAAAAGAGAACAGGGTCAACATATATTCAGGCCTTTCATCAGAAAGGGGACAGAGTTTCTTTTAGAAAGAGATGGTGATTACCTTCTAGTGATTACCACACAGGAGCATTCCAAACCTAGGAAAGCTTGAATTTCTGACGACCTGTCAATGACTGACCTTGCCTCAAAGGTCTCATCATCTGAAACATTTCTCTTACTTTTCAGCCTCAAAGATTGAAATCCCACCCTCAGGGCTTTTAGAGGACACCTTTAAGAGGGCATTGATGGCTCAGAAAGTTAAAATGGAGTTGCATTGTGTGTATGTGTGTGTGTTGTGTGTGTGTGAGAGAAAGAAAGAAAAAGAGAGAGAAGGAAAGAGAAAGAGAGAGAGAGAGAGAGATTCAAGCCCTCCTGCTCATTGATTGCATGACTCCATTAGAAAAGGTGCAACCTGAATTGGTAGATGGAGTTTTTTTGTTTGAAATTTCCCTATTCAAATAAAATAACATCATCCCTATTAACAGAGATAGAAATATGCAAACATTAACACATATCTATCTATAGCTATATTTACATCTATTTCTATATTAAAAATATTATGTGTGTACATATGTATATCTTTATTACCTATATATCCAAATTAAAGGATAAGAGGCCCCCAGCATTGAGGAAAGAGGGCAATAGAGACACTATACCTTTAGAAAAGAACAGATTGTTTGAAAATAGTGCTACTAGATTTTGCCAAAGGGTACCACAGTTTTCTTGCCCTTAGTCTGCTATCTCAGCTCTCTCTAGTTGCAGTGACCAGACCTGAAATAATCCTGCCAGTGCTGAAACAACATATACACTGTATCTCAAGTACCCCCATTTCTAAATCATTTTTCTTCACATTTCCTTGGCCCAGTGTACAAAATAATCTTTCTTGTTCGAAGAGGATAAAATAATTTTCCTTCAGATACTCCAGGACTCAGGGGAAATCTCTTTTTCCATCTAGCTAAAAAGATAATCTATTTCCTTTTCTACCCCTCCCCACCCCCTCACTGGACCATGCACCAGCAGTTTCAGTATGGTTAAGAGGATACCTAAGCTCACTGACAATGTGTCTGGGTGATGGAGTGAGTGGTAACTATGTCAGCACAAGTGACCCCTTGCCTCTGCTGTCATTTATTTCTTACTAGCAATGACTGTTAGGATGCCTAAATGCAACATTCAGAAACATTTAGGTGACCTGACCTTTCACTGAGGCTCCTGACACCAAGTCTCTCCTCCTCCTCCTCTTCCTTCTTCTCCTCCTCCTTCTTCTTCTCTCTCTTCTTCTTTCTTCTCTATCTTCCTTCTTCTTCTTCCTCCTCTCTCTCTTCCTTTTTCTTCCTCCTCTCTTTCTTCTTTCTTCTTCCTCCTCTCCCTCTCTGTCTCTCTCTGTCTCTCCCCCCAGCCAGATCCCATGGATTCAATTATCAAAACATCTCATCAATCCATTATACCGATGAATCCCACCAACCCATCTCTCTCCAGAGCTCCAGGCTCACATCACCAAATACTCTTTGGACACATTTCCATAGGCATCTGTGATAGTAATGGCAATTAAAGATTCCCCTGTATTGGCTTAGTTTTCAAATTGATTGTGTTAAAACCCAGAGCTTGTTAATCCCACCTGTGGGATGGACTTGTTGATGTGAAAAGAAAGTCCTGAACTGGGAGGAGCTGGTGACATAGATTTGGAGAGACAAGAGAGAGGCGGAAGACCTTTTTGAAAGCAGCACCCATGTGGAGGCAGAGAGAGAGACTAAGAGAATTGCTGGTGGCCGCTTTGAATTGCCCTGGACTTTTGAGACCTGCCCCCTGAGCTGCCAAGGACTGAGGAGACATGGCTGTTTTGCTGGTACTTTGTCTGTCTGTTTTGATGTTATTTTGCCAGATTTGTCCACTGGTGAAAGACAGTCCTTTTGTTGAAGAAGTCCTGGAACCTGGCTGTTCACTAAGAAGCCCTGAGACTGTCCTGCAGACAGAGAGTGAATACTGTCCACTGGTGAGGGACAGTGCTGTTGTTGCAGGGGTCTGGAGACTGTCCTGCAGACAGAATGAATACTGTCCACTGGTGAAGGACAGTGCTGTTGTTGCAGGGGTCTGGGAGCCTTTCTGTTGGTTCAGAAGCCCTGAAGAAGGATTTTCTTGTTGTATGTTTACAGAAATCCTGGGAGAGGGCTTTTCTAATGTTTTCAGGGGTTCTAGGACTGTTCTACAGACAGAGGATGAATTCATGAAGGGACTGGCAATGTATCTTATGGCCTTGCTAAGCCTTGTCTCCCCAGGAACTAAGATTGCTGAGAACTTGCCTCATGTCAAGATGAAGAAAAGACCTCCATTTGGGTATTAAGTGCTGTGTTTAAACTTGATGTAACTCTGGGGTAGATTCAATTGTGATCCAGGGGTGGGGAACTTTTGACCTTATGTTTGGAAACTAATCTCCATTTGAGAAGAGGGACTTTGTGGTGGATTAAATTAAGGTATAGCCTAGGGGTGGAGAAATATTTAGAACAGAGACTTTGTAATTGATTGAATGATTGGAAGGTCCTGGGGTGGGGTAGTCCTTGGAGATTATTTAATCACATTTAGTAAATGCTGTATTTGGAATGATGTCATGTTTTGATCTTCTGTTCTTGGTTGGTCACTGAATAAAATGGAGAGCACCTATGCTGGTATTTTGAACCTGGGAAGTTGCCTTTCCTTGGCATTATATTACAGCATCTCAAATTAAATATATCTAAAACACATCTTTCTTCATACACACAAACACATAAACTTACTCCTCTTTCCAAACGTCCCTTTTGCTGTCAGAGGAACCATCATCTTTCTAGTCCCCCAGGTTTACAACCTCATAGCCACCCTAGATTCTTTATTTTCTATCACCCCACATATCCAACAATTTGCAGAATATTGACATTTCTTGCCAACCAAATATTTCCTGCACTTGTTGCCTTTTCTCCACTCACACCCTCCACTCACCACCCTATTTCTGACCTTGATTACCTCTTATCTTTATTACTACAACAGACATTTTTTAAAAACATGTATCTATCCTTTGATATAATGCAGTGTCATGGAGGGAAGGTTTTTTTTCCCCTTCATTTTTGTCTTTGCATCACCAGTATCTAGCACAGTAGCTGTCACAATGGTAAGCATTTCGCAAATGCTTTTTGATGGACATACTGGGAATAACCTGTTGCTTCAGTCTTGGAAATGGGGAAGACCTGGCTTTGTAGGGGGAAAAGGAGAAAAATTTAAAACTTTTCCCCACCATGATCATAAAATGACTTTTCTTAAGAGTCATCTATTAGACAGCTCTAGGGGGTGATGGAGGTTTCCTCTAGGGAGTTCCAAATGTTCTTTCAGGCAGGTAGGACTACTACCTGAGAAGATGGAGCTGCCAGAGACTCAATCCACTCATATGAGAAGGATAAAAATATCTACCTCACTCACATACAACAATAAAAATGGCAGACTATGTCCATTTCGGGGTCCCTTATATTATGGGGTATTTTTTGTCTCTTACGATGACGACACTGAAGTACCATTTGGAAGAAAGCATAGCTATTTGTTCTGACATCAACTTCTATTATCTCCACTATCCCTTACCTTACTTAACAATTGGCCATGAATGGATTCAGTCTTTCAAAGGCATGAGTTTTATAAATTTACTCTGCAATGTACAGGGTGGCATGGCCTTTTTAAAACTGATAAAATCATCTCCTTTGAGATTTCTATTGGGGAGTGTTAGTTCTAGTATCTCTAAATTGCTGACCAACTCTGTATCCACCCTGTCCATCCATCTTCATGATTTTCTAGAATTGAAACTGATTCACTGTTAGTCTTCTCCTTTTCACTTGACCCGTAAGATCTGAAATATTGAACTTGGAGTTCTGGAGATCTCTGAGCTAGGTACTTGAGTAGGATAAGCAGGAAGGCAGACTTCCTGAGCTGTGGGAAGAGAGCAGTCCAGCCCAGAAGGCTCATGACATTTGCTAGAATGTAAGAGGCTAGAATACATGCTGTCAACAACCTGGGCTCCCCTTTTACACCCAGGGTCTGATAATGCTAACAAAAGACATAGGTGTTTTAAAAGGCAGTCTCTGTCTCCATCACACCCTGATGCAGTCCAAAAGCCCATCACACACTGGGATCACTGAAGAGAATCACTGCATCCTCAGACCTAGCATGGTAGGAGGCTAGAAGGATCTTCTGTTCAGCACCATATGGTGGAAACAAGGTTAAGTCAGATGATTAATGTGGCATTGGCAATGCTGATGATTCAGAATTTAATCTCCTCTAAAAGTAATGGTATTTGTCTCAAAATAATAAAGGTGAAAGTGATATTAGAGACAAAATAGTTCAATCTCTTTACCTTACAAATAGGGAAACTGAGGCCTAGAGAGGGGAAGTAACATTGAGACCCAGGAGTTGGTCAGTGAGATGTAGCTGGATCCCAAGGTCAGTGGTCTTTTAATTTTTCCACAGTGCCCCACTCCATGGAGAAACGTTCAGATTTGCCCCTTTAAACATGGGCCCTGAAGGACTTTATTTTTTTTTTTATCCCCTTTAGCTGTTTCAAGGGATAATCTCTGAGATTGAATGCACTGTAGATTTCTTTTCTGAGATGACTTTTCTCTGTAAAAGAGACATTTAAGAGAAAATGAAAAGGCTACAGGATGCATATCCAGGAACTAGAGAAAATGGGGAAAGACAGTGGATTTACAGGTTTAGAGAAAAGGATTTAATCAGAATCTAAGGGTACAAGGAATGATTGATGAGTTACATGGTCTCTCTTGATCAAAGATGAGGCAAGACTCATAGATAGGAAGAGCAAGAAGGGATTTTAGAGATCATTAGTCCAACTCTTTTATGAGAAAACTGAGGTCTAAATTGGGAAAGGGAAAGGAATTGTTCAAGGTCAAATTGTGAGACAGTGGCAGAGGAGAGATTAGAAACCAACTCTTCCAATCCCATTCCAAGGCTCTTTTCACCAGCGCTCACTGCTTTCAGATGCTTACATGGTAGGATGCCCGTTCTTCTCTATCCATGGGTCTAGTTACATACATCCGACCTGACATAGAGTCAATATTGAAGACTTCCATGGGTGGTTGGTCAGCCCCAACTCCAGTGATGCTATATCGTATAGGAATATCATTATCCTTGTCAGATCGAATCTGAAAGACAAAAGTAAACAGGAAGATGCTGTAAACTTGGAGATGAGAAACAAAAGCATCTTTTTTCCCCCCAAAATTTTTTTAATTTTCAATTTAAAATTCTCTTGCTCCATCCATTCCCTCCCCCACTCATTGAGACAGCAAGAAATATGATTCCCATTTTGCAATCATGCAAAAAATCCATGTTGCAAAAGAAAAGCAATGAAAATAAACTGGAAAAAAATATGTTTCAACCTGTACTCAGAGAGTGTCAGTTCACTCTCTGGAGTTGGATAGCATTTTTCATCATGAGTCCTTTGGAACTAATGTGGATCATTGTATTGATCAGAGTAGCCAAGTCTCTCACAGTTGATTATCATTACATTATTGCTATTTCTATGCACAATGTTCTCCTAGTTCTGTTCACTTCACTTTGAATCAGCTCATACAAGTCTTCCCAGGTTTTTCTGAATCTACCTCCTTCATCATGTCTTATAAAACATAATAATATTTCATCACAATCATATACCACAACTTGTTCATCTATTCTGTAGTTGACAGTATCACCTCAGTTCCCTATTCTTTGCCACCACAAAAAAATAGCTACTATAAATATTTTTTGTATACGTGGGTCTTTTCCCATTTTCTTCCATTTTGGGGGGATACAGACTGTAGCAATATTAATGGGTCAAAGGATATGCAGAGTTTTATAGCCCTTTGGGCACGGTTCCAAATTGTTCTCCAGAATGGTTGGGTCGGTTCACAACTCCACCAACAGTGCCTTAGTGTCTCTACTTTTCCACATCCCCTCCAGTAGTTGTCATTTTCCTTTTCTGTCATGTTAGTTGATTTGATAGGTGTGAAGGGGCATCTAAAAGTAACACCTTTTTTTAAAATTTAAATTTAATTTATTTAAAAGTAAAATCTTAACAGCAATGTCAACTAAGATTTGCATTTACAGTTGAACTCTCAAGGCAACAGGGTAAGGCAACCTAATCAATTAAAAAATTCTTATTGAAGTCTCTATTAGACCCAACCCTTTGTACTATGAGAAATACAAAATATAAGGCATGCTGGTCCCTTCCTTGAAGACTTTACAGGTTAGTTAGAGAAGTGATAAAAGGTAATAAAATATATTAAAAATAACAATAATATTTATAATTAAAGTAATAATAATGATGATGAAAGTAAAAGCCAGCAATTATATAGTGCTTTAAGGTTTGTATAGTACTTTATAAATATTATCTCACTTGATCATCTAAACAATCCAGGAGGTAGGTGCTATGATTGTCCCCATTTTATAGATGAGAAACTGAGGCAGAGAGGATTAGGTGACTTGCCCAGGGTCACACAGATAGTAAGTATGTGAGGTCATATTTGAATTCTGGTCTTTCTGACTCCAGGCCCAGTGCCCTATCTACTGCACCACCTAGCTACTTCTAAGGGCAGGGTTTGGGGGTGGGGGTATAAGTGACTTATCCAAGGTCATCCTGGCAATAAGCAGTAGAACTGAGATTTGAATCCATGACACTTGACTCTAAATCCAGGTCTATGTCTACTATACATAGCTCTTCAATTTTGATAAACAGGGCATAGAGCTATACCACTTTTGATATAAGGGCAAAAAATAAAACTGCAATTCACTGTCAAATCATATAGTATATATATATATATAGTATATATAATATAGAATATATAATATAAATTATATATATATAAATTTATTAATAATATATAATAAATATATAATATATAATAAATATATAATATATAATATATATTTATAATATATAATATATTATATAATATAAATATATATAATATAATATAATAAAAAATTATGTTATTTAATCATAACATGTACTAAACTAGCATATAGATCCCTGAGGCAACTGTTGACAGAGAAAGCCCCTAATGCCTGACCTTGCCCACTATTCTCAGGAGCCTTGCTTCATACAGAAGTTACAGAGGTTAAGTTTAGCTGATGACATGTTTTGATATTTTGAAAGGAATGGTCTCTTAAGTATTGAGTTACACAAACTTTGCAAACATATGCAAGAAAACAAATTTAGGGCAGATTTCCTCTATGGAAGAATAAAAAAATCTTTAAATTTGAAGGAATTTATCCAATCAGCAATTTAAAGAAGGTTTTATATCTTAGAGGCAATTTTCTGAGAGAAAACAGACGGTAGGTTATAAGGTGCTCCTCCCCCACCCAATAACCACCAAATCATCTTGGAGTCAAGGTAGTCATAGAATCTCAGAGTGAGGAGGAACCTAAGAACACAGGAAGTGAATCTTTGTTGTTCAATCATTTCCATTCCTGTCCAACTCTTCCTGACCCCATTTGGGTTCTCTCGGCAAAGATACTGGAGTGGTTTGCCATTTCCATCTTTAGCTCATTTTATAGATGTGGAAACTGAGGCAAACAGGGTTAAGTCACTTGCCCAGGGTCACACAGCTAGTGAGTGTTGAAGCTGGATTTGAACTTAGGAAAATGAATCTTTTTGACTTCAGGCCTGGCACTCTATCCACTGTGCCACCTAGCTGCCTCTGGAAAGGATCTACCAATGTAAAACCCAGCACATTAAAGCAGAGAAATCCTTAGGGGTCCTCTTGCCCCTCCCCTTCCCTAACATTTTATAGAAGAGGAAACTGAAGCCCAGAGAAGGAAAGAGACTTGCCCAAACTTATATTCTTTTCCTGTGATTTCTCTTCACCCAAGAGACAAATTGACTGGACTTTATTATCACAGTGCATGTACAGATTTTAACCAGCACTAGGGGCTGTTTTAGGATTAAAGGCAGACTATAAATGATTGATGTCATTATATTGATGCCCACCATTAGGCACCCTCTCCTACTAGGACTGGGGAGGGAGAATGAATAAACTCTTGGCTAGATGTGGAACATAAAGTCATCATTGTTCACTCTGGAAGGGTACAAGTCCATGCCTTTGGGTCTACGTAGGCACCTGCCAGTCCCGTGGCTGTTCTTTTTTGGTTTTACTCTTTCACTAAAAGCATCTCATGAATGACGATGCTATAAGGAGAGAAGCCTTGGATCTTTTTCCTGTAAGGTGGATATGTGGCTCAGTGAAATTGGCTCTGTCATTTTCCTCTGAGGGTTTTTTTTTTCTTTTTTTAGGTAAAGACAATGGGTACTCCAAACCTGTGAATTTCAAAAAAGGTGAGGAAAGCAATCCTGCAGGCATCCCAATACCTGGGTTTTGAAACCAGCCCACCAAATATTCATGTCCCAAGAAGCAAAAGAGACTTCTAGGAATGAACTTTGGGATAAAGCTCATGTTAGCTAAGATAAGGATTTATCTAACAATTATGTCACATTCAGATGAGAACTTGATGGGACCACTGCTATATCAGAAGTAAGTTTGAGCCCACTCTCCCCAGAAACTAACATAGTAGAGGAATGAGTGTTCACCCAAAGCATTGGGGGGAAATGACTATACTTTTGTTCATTTTAAATCTGGAAAGTAAATATATTTTTGTAAAAGCAAAATTAAGAAGAAGAAGAAGAAGAAACAGGGAAGAGCCTATAAGGATGATAGGATGAGGGAAAAATTCAGGAATAGTAATAATGGACATGCCACCACACAGTATGTCCCCTATTTTCCTCTCAGTCTCATCTGACCTTTTCCTCTTCACCATCATTGCACAATCTTTTTACCACTGCAACCAGGCTAGTGTGAGTAATAATATAACATTTCCAATCCATTTCTCTGTTTTGCTCTTCTAAAGACCTTTTCAGAAATGCTAACTCATGATGAAACTAGCAGCTATTATAGCCTTCTCCCACTAAAGGTAGAATTTTCTGGGAGAAGTCTCCAATATGCATCGTACACAGCTCCCTCTTCTTTCTCTTCCCTCCCTGTCTTCCACTCTTGGGGCTTTTTTCTGCCTCTGAGTCCTGCTGTGTTTTTCTCTGGCAGAGATATGCTCCTACTTATTCCACCCAAGTCTACAACAGTCACATGCCTAAATCACACCTGCAAATTTGGCCTCATGAGGAGGAACTTTCAAATGCCTTTCCAGATCATCACAGTGAGAGCCAGCCTGTTGCCTTCTGTCGTTATTGAATTTACATTTGGTTCTCTGCCTCCCACCTTCATTCATGGTCACCTTGCTAATAGTGTTGGTTATCACTAGAAATGACTGGAATTGAGTCTTAATTATGCTTCTCGGTGTCACACTGAAGGTTACTGTGTGGTGTCCTCTCCTATATGAAAAAATGCAGCCATTTCAGACCATCAATATTCAAGAAAAAAACCTGAATGTGCACACTGAAAAACATCCAGGAAATATATTGAAACACATGCTTAAAAAGTACAATGTGATCCTTTCAGGAAACACTGACAGAATACAGGTCTTCTATTCACAGCAGGTTCAACCTCTCACTTCACTGAGGTTAAGTTTCTTCTATATATAAGGATTTCTTTGCATATTTTTCATTAGTGCAAATAAAGAAGTGACTGCAAAGTCATTTTTTTTCAGATAAGGAAAAACTCCTGCTAGATATGGTCTATGTGCCCAATAAATGGATTAGATCAAACTCTTTTGAAAAGAGAAGCTGACATCATGACAAATGATACAGATTTGAAGTTGGCTACCTACCATCCAATGTTACCATCACCTATATCATCACCTCACTCCAGTATTTCATAGATCACAGGATCATAAATTGAGAGATGGAAGAGATTTCAGAGTCTACCAAGCCCAATCTCCTGATGAGAAAACTGGGCCTCCCTTAATGACTTGTTCAAGGTTACACAGATGGCAGCTGGCAAGGCTAGGACTTGAACTCTCTCCTCTGAATTAAAATTCATCTTTCTTTTTCTAATACCATAATTTAGTTTAATTAAGAAAACATTTATTAGGCACCTACTATGTCCAGGGCACTGTGCTAGATCCTAGGGATTCAAAACAAGCAAGCAAACAAAAAAAACCCAATAAATGGTCTTTGCCCTTAAGAAACTTGGATTCTCCTGAGCGATACAACTCCAAAATCAGTAAATACTGGACATTTTAAGAAGGCAGAGGGCATTAAAAAGGAACTCAGTATTCTCCATTTCTAGTTCAGTTCTGAGGACTGCCCAGAGTGTGCTAAAGGATGTTGGAGATGAGATATTTCCATAGAATTTCCCTGGGGCACCAGAAAGTAGGACCTTGCATGGGAAGAGAAAGATGTCAGTAAAGAGACATAATGAGGTTGGGAGGTTCAAGAGACAGAAAGGCAAAAAATTGGGCCTTATACATAGCACTGAGTCTAGGAAAGGCCAGAGGCAAAGGGAGATATCTGTATATTATGGTATTATGGTTAGAATCACTGGGATCAGAGGGAATGGGGAGAACTGATCATTCAAGGCCAAGGAGAGGAGTGAACAATGCTAGATAACAGGCAGGCTAAAGAAGGTGTCTGAGCTCTAGCAAAGAGCTCTCCCATGATTTGTTGTCCTCAGAGAACTGATCACCTGTGTGGCTTTTTAAGTAGGACGGCAAGTGAAGGGATATGATGTTCCCCTCAACCCCATCTTTTGATGAGTTCTGGACAATTCCTGTGTACCTCCATTACCCCTTTAAGGAAGTAGCAGTAGCCAGAGTGGGGTATTTCAATGTTTATCAATGTTTGAGACTTGGGATAGAGAAGAGTGGTTGATGACAGCTACAATGATGAATGGTGATACACTCTTTGTACTGACATTATGTTCTTGGTGGCCAAACAATTTTCTTTAAATAAGGAAATTTAATTGCAACCCTCTTAGAATAACCACATTTTAAATCAGAATCTTTTTTTTTGCCAAATAATCACCTTGAATTCTGACCATCATACTTCACCAGCCTAATAAGTCTCCAGTGACTATTCAGAGAATCTTTCAGAAATATGGAAAGGCATTAGGAGACTGTTATGTGGGGTTTGCATATACAGTCAATCTGCACAGTCTCTCACAGAATGCTATGAATTCTCCCATAGTTTACCATATTAAAAAGAAATACTGTGTGAGAGAATTCACCCAGATCAGAGGAGAGCAGTTTTCCCCTTGATTTGTGTCTGGAAAATGAGAAAAACATAACACCAGCATATGATGGAGCTATGAATAAAGAACACACACACATTTCAATCGCTTAGCTCGCTTTTTATGATGCAATGGAGAATGATGCTTTTTTGCATTTGTTATTAAAGGACAGAACAGATGGTAAAAGGTTAGTTTAAAGTGATGTCTTCATTAAAATAACTTACGATGCCCAGTGATTGTGCTCATCCAGGGATTTTGGCTCTGAACCTAGGATGAAGCTTTCATCCCCAGGAATACATAGGATGAAATACAGGATTCTGGAAAACTCACCCCAAAGGAGGAGATATTTGCCTAATTTAAAATGAACTTGAAGATGGAGGAAAGTCATAATTTTATTTTTTTACTCATGTGGCAGGCTTCCTCTTAGGAAAATCAGTATACCCCCTTTTCACAATACCCAGTGGGATCCATGAACAAAAAAAGGAAGAAAAAAAGGAACATGTCCACATTCCAGGTGAAATCATAGAATGTTAAAGCAGAAAGTGGGTTGTGGATCATATAATCCAAGATGCTCATTAAAGAAAAAAAATTTTAAAGTTTATTGGTACCTTTTTGTTTTCCTTTTAGACATTTCCAGACATGTTCTTGCCTCTTACCACCACAATGACCCTTCCAAGGTAATAAATAAAAATAGTTAAACAAAACCACCTGATATAGAAATTATGACTGAGTATAAACAGCATTCCAAAGAAAGAAGGGTATTTGAAGAATCTATGACCAAACAAGAGATAGAGAGCATTATGGGATGTAAAAATGGATCATTTTGATCACATTAAATTAAAAAGGTTTTGCAAAACTGAAATCAATGCAGCCAAGATTAGAAGGCAGATAGAAAACTTTAAAATTAAATCTTTACAGTTAAGTTTCTCTGATAACGGCTTCATTATTTAAAAATATAGAGAACTAAGCCAAATTTATAAGAATACAAGTCATTCCCCAACTGACAAATTGTCAAAGGACATGAACAGGCAGTATTCAGTAGAATAAAAATCAAAACAAGTCGCTTAACCTTTATTTACCTCAGTTTTTTCATTGTTAAAATGGGAATAGTAGCCACTTCTCAGGGTTGCTGTGAGGATGAAATGAGATAATAAATAACAGTAAAGCTATTAGCACAGTGAATGGCACTTAGTAAAGTACTATTTAAATGTTAGCTATCATAATGATTTTTATTATGGTGCAATAATATTCCATTACATACATGTACCACAATTTGTGAGACTATTCTTTGATTGACAGGAAATTACTTTATTTCTAGCTTTTTGATACCACAAAAAGTTAAGGTCATCATTGTATAGATGAAGAAACTGGGGTCTGAGTTGCCTATTTCCATAGCATCACCCCTCCAAAAAGGACAAAGCTTTGAAAAGGAAGATCATGTCAGACAATCCATCCTTTTGCCAAAACCCATGATAACATGAGATTCCTAATTTCATGAAGACTATCTCTGGCCTGTAATATCCATATTGCCCCCAACTCTCCTCTGTGTCTCAGGTCCCAGACCTTGGCATTCCCAAGAAGTTGTTGTTCCTGACTTGGCCTCTTGAGCCATTCAGAGACCGAAGCAATCTCCCCAAATGGAAGCATCACCTCCATTTGTCTTGGGAAAAGCTTTTATATCCTGAACTCAAGGAAGAGGGGGGTGAATCCTGCAGGACATGAGTTCAAATCCCTTCTCTTGATGCTTACTGTCTATATGATCTTGGGTGAGTCCCTTAACCTCCTTGGGCTTTGGTTTCCTCACATAAAATGAAAAGATATCTGAGCTCTCTTCCAGCTCCAGGTCTGTGATTCTATAATCCTATAAGCAAATGAAAGGATATAGTAATTGGCCACACAATCTGACCACCAGCCTTCTCCACTGCTCTTTACCTCCAACCATCCTATTCCTTATGACCTTCATAGAAAGGACCAAAGGTACATATACAGTGGTGGTTGGAATCTTCTGTGGGAGGCACAGACTGGGATTCACTTCCTAAGAGGAAAACCCTTGAACATCAAGTCCCTATAGAATAGCTTGACCCCAATGGGTTTTTTTAGAAGCATCATAGAATATGCTGAAATAGAAAGCAAGAGATGCAAAATTGGTGCCAATACTGGTACCAAAAGGCAAAGAAGGAACTGTTGAAATGTTGAAAACTTCAAACTTTGAGCATATTTGATAAAAAGGAGCAAAGAAAATCTGATTTTAAATTAGGTTTCGGCCTGCTAGTGTTTATGTATTTTTGGTCCATTATAACAAGATCATAAGGATGATTAGGGTGTGAAGAAGAGAGGCTGGAAGCCAAGACCTCCAGTGCCATTTCTGGCAGTGGAGCCATTTACTGGCCATCTCTCTTCCCTTCCTCAAGTTCAGTCTTTTTATCTGAAATACAAGAATGAAAGCCATGCCAAGAAAATAAGTGAGAGGCTTTTATTTTTATACAAAGGATTGGGTTTCTGAATGAGTTTCATAAAGATCAGAAATCAGCTTTTTCAAAGTCAGCTACTGATATCAAAATGGAAGATTTGTGCCTCAGGGTTTAGGCTAGAGATATAACATGACCTCATGGATAAAGTGCTGGTCTTAGAGCCAGGTGGACCTGGGTTCAAATCTCACCTCAAAGATTTATTAGCTGTGTTACTCTAGGTAAATCATTTAACCTCTCTGTGCCTCAGTTTCTTATCTATAAATTGAAAGTGCAAGTCTCAAGGACCTGTAAGATCCCTTCCAGCTCTAAACCTATGAATCTCTGGGCTTCTTTCAACTCTGACATTCTACAGTCCTATGAGCATGTCAATACTCCTTTACAAGGACAAGGAAAAGAGAAGATAGAGGGTACCAAGCTATAGTGCAATTTTATGTCAATCAAGATATCTTTTGAGGTATCATGGGATGCTGAGCAGAAACTACTTTATTCTTTGTGGCTACCACAACCTGTTAGGATAACTTTCTGTTAATATTTTGCCTCACTATGGCCCAGGGGTAGGATGATTAGTTCATAGAGACACATTTACTAGCTTTGTCAGGGTGACTGTCATTTGTTTCAAGAGCATTTTACAATGACTCTTACATTTTCACATAGGCTCAAAGTCAAGGTCTCCTTGCTACTCTTGCCTCACATCTGTTCTCTGGCCTACCTGGCCCTGACCCTGTTGTTGCCTGTGGATCACACTTGGATTCCTATTAGTTATCCACATTTATAACCACTTGCCTTGCTTTGTCTCTCTGACATCTGGGTTATCCTGGTTCTTGCCCACCTGCTTTGTTTCTTAGCTGCTGATTTATTGTGACCTTCAGTATCTGAGCCCTAACTTCTTACTTGCTTGCTTTGCCTATGACTTACCATTTGGCCCTGACCTTTTGTTTATATAGGTATTCTGATTATGCCTGGTTGCTGACCCATGGCCTAGGAGCCACTGTCTTTCCACTTGCTATCCACCTTACAACAACCCAGGGTCAATAGTTGGCTTCTTCCTAAAATTCAAGCTACAAAAAGGGACAGTAGTCTTCTTTTATGGGACTCAGTATAACACCTAGCTCAGGGGTCAGCAACTTCTTTAACTTCGAGGGATTTAACTATGACTCTTAGGGCTACTCAAGTAGATGGGTAGTGGGCTTAAAGGGACAAGGCAAAAGAAATCAATGAAAGAAACAAAGGAATGGGAAGAAATGAAGAGAATCATAGCATCACAAAACTGAAGTGCTCTGCACACAGTAGACATTTAAATATTTATTGAATTTGAATTCCAGAATGCTACAGTTGAAAACTTTAAAGCAAGGGTTCTCAACCTGGGGTCTATAAATTTGTCTTTTAAAATATATACATTTTTAATAACAGCATTTCAAAATAATTGGCTTCCTCTACAATCTTATGTATTTGATTTTTATTCATTTAAAAACATTCTGAGGACTGAGTTCATAAGCTTCACCAGACTGTCAAAGAGGTATGTGACATTAAAAAAAAAAGGTAAAAAAACCCCTTGCCTTAAAGGTCATTTAATCCAAATCCCTCCTTTCAAAACTCTGGGGGAAAAAATCACTATTAGTAAGTGAAAGCAATCTACGTAAGCTTGTACAGATAGAAAGAAAAGAGAAAGAAGAAAATAAAAAGGAAAAAGAGAAGGGGAAGTAGAGGAGTCTTCTTTTAACTTATGGTATGTGATCCTCATTAGCAAAGATGGTGGACTGTGGAAGTGAACACTTTCTTGACCTTCTATAATCTATCTGTCCCTCATACCATGCTCCACTTCCTATCTCACCCCATCATCCAGCTGGGTCATGGTGCCATTTCTCCATTGGCCTTTGCCCTAGTTCTCACCAGGATCAACCCTTCCTCACAGAATCCATGCCCCTGGCCATGGGAAAGTTAATCCCATCCTTCTGAAACTCTGCCCTGAGGCCAAACAGTTCCTAGAGAACTAAGTTCTTAAGCTTCAATATACCTCCTGCTCACTCTGGTTTTCCACCTCTTGCTCTGGGCAAAATAACCAAAACAACAGTAACCTTGATTCTAAAAATGGTGGATTAATTGGTTTACTTTCCAGTGAATTTATTCCAGGGACTCCCTTGACAAAAATGCCCTCAGGTCACTAGTTCCTTGTGGTCTATCATGGTCTCACTTTTTGTATTCATATCTATAGGGCAAAGGTCTGTGTCAGACACAAAATAACTGCCTAATAAATGCTTTTTCACTCATCCATCCATCCTAAATTTTAGAGCCAGGAAGGACTTTAGATGTTATTTAGTCCAACTCCTTCATTCCCATTTTGCAGATGAGAAAACAGAGTCCCAGAAAGTAGAAGTGCTCAAGGTCACATAATTGCTGAGGGAAAGAATGGGGTTTCAAACCCAGGTCCTGTAAACTCCAAAATGCAATATTTTTTCACTGCAGTTAATGTCAGTAGAAGATAACTCCAGGCTTATTAGTTCAGGTATCAGGTATGTTGTAAATTAAGGTAGAGTAAAGGCTTAATACTTAAAGGGGTTAGTTAGTTTAACACAGATAAAAATGCCCAGCTTTTTAGTCATTCATTTTACAAAAGGCAACTTAGGCAGCAGAGGGGATAGAATGCTGACCTTGGAGTCAGGAAGAGTTCAAATTTAGCTTCAGACATTTACCAGCCTGGTGACACTGGGCAAGTCATGTAATCTCTTTCTGCCCCAGTTTCCTCATCTGTAAAATGAAGATAAAAATAGCACCTATTTCCCAGGTTAGTTGTGAGGATAAAACAAAATGATATTTGTAAAGCATCTGACAAATTTTAAAGTGCTATATAAATGCTATTCTTCTTTTTTTTTTTGCTTTTTGGAGGGCAAATGGAGTTAAGTGACTTGCCCAAAGTCACATGGCTAGTAAGTGTGCCAAATGTCTGAGGCTGGATTTGGACTCAGGTCCTCCTGATTCCAGGGCCAGTGCTCTATTCACTACACCACCTAGCTGCCCCTATTACTCTTATTCTTACTATTGCTGTCAGTCCTACAGGGAAATAGCCTCAGTACAATCCATATTAGAAGTACAACTTAAACCATATATCCCAGAAACAAAACTTAGCACTAAAGTTCTTGGCGCCATCAAATGGTTCAAACTCAAAACTAGATTATGTTCTTACCAATGCACATAAAAAAAAAAAAAGAAGATACATTGCCATCTGATTTGTTGCTATACT